>NC_140996.1:79809796-79914796 GCF_052327205.1 Somniosus microcephalus | reverse complement strand
CCAAATGCTAATTGGGATTTCTATTTGGATTGATTTTTTGATGGCATAGAAAGCCCTTCTTGCTTTCTCTTTCAGTTCATTCACAGCCAGTTTGAAGTTTCCCGTAGAACTGATTTTTAAGCCCAAGTATGTGTAGTGAGTGGTTTGTTCAATTTTGGTTGTTCCTACTGTGAAATTTATTGTGGGTCCATGTTGTTTGGATCTTTGCTGGAACACAAGGACTTTGGTTTTTTGGGGATTTATTGTCAGGGCCCAAGTCTGGCAGTACGACTCCAGCAGGTCCAGGTTCTGCTGTAGACCCTCCTTAGTTGGTGACAGCAGAACCAGGTCGTCGGCATAGAGGAGGAATTTAACCTTGGATTCACCCCCACACACACACACCCCACACACACACCCCACACACACACACCCCCCACACAGACAGCCCCCCACACCCCAAACACACCCACATACACACCCAACACACACACACACCGCACACACACACCCCACACACACGCACCCCACACACACACACCCCCCACACACACCCCACACACACACACCCCCCACACACACACCCCACACACACACCCCACACACACACCCCACACACACACCCCACACACACACCCCCCACACACACACACCACACACACACCCCACACACACACCCCACACACACACCCCACACACACACCCCACACACACACCCCACACACACACCCCACACACACACCCCACCCACACACACCCCACCCACACACACCCTACATACACCCCACTTACACACACACACACCACACACACACACACACACAACACACACACACCCCACACATCCCACAAACACACCCCACACATACACACCCTACACACCCCCCACACACACACCCCCCACACACACAACTCACACACACCCCACATACACACACACACCCACACACACCCTACACACACCCCACATACACACACACACCCACACACACCATACACACACCCCACACACACACACCCCGCACACACCCCACACACACCCTACACACACACCCACACACACCCCACACACACACACCCCACACACACCCCACACACACCCTACACACACCCCACACACACACCCCACACACAGCCTACACACACCCCACACACACCGCACACACACACACCCCACACACACCCCACACACACCGCACACACACACACCCCACACACACCCCACACACAGCCTACACACACCCCACACACACACACCCACACACACCCCACACACACCCCACACACACCCTACACACACCCCCCACACACACCCCACACACAGCCCACACACACCCCACATACACACGTCCCCACCCCCCACCATATACACATACATGACATGCTGTAATTTTCTTGCAGCTGGATATAAAGAAAACTCATTTATTTATCTCTAATGTACAGTCCCCAAATAATAAAATGTCAGAAAGATCAAACACAGTATAAATTAAAATTAATCACATATGGGAAATATAGTGAGCCCCAAGTAAACTACAGTTGCTTTTAGAGGTGTATCATAAAATGCTGTGTTTTGTACAAGAATGTTTAACTCAGTGCTTAAGGCTTTGTTGCAATCAGTTGACATGGAAAGCATGTAAATTCCCTCACTGCACCCACAGCTACTGAGATAAAAAGCTTTAGCAAATGCATTTCAGCATTTCCTGATCGACCAGTAATCACACTGTGAAGCTGGATGTGGAATGCACATTGAGGCTAATCTCCGAAAAGCATGCCTACATTACACGATAGTAATTGGACATGTAACAGGAAACAATGACCTCAACAACAGAGAACACTGAACTGCCAAAGAGCAATAGTCTTCAATTAATATAAATGCCTACATTGTTGCATCTGTGTCCATGATATGTAGAGATCTTAGGTGTTACGATTGGAGGTTGCTCCCAGTGCTTTTGCCGGAATTTTCTGAGGTGGTAGCGGGTGCGATCAGAGGCGGGTCGGCTGGGAAAGTTGTTATTTTTGGGAGCGGGTCGGGATCCTGCTGTCATCCTGCTCCCATGCACCTTTCCCCCAGGCGCATGTTAGCATGGACCCGACCCGACCGGCAGAGGCGGGCGACCCAATTTAAATTATTTGTAGCTAGTTGTCAGAACCTTAAGAGTGGTTTTAACCTTAGCTTTTAAATTTAACTGAATGGCCAAGGGAAACACCTGCTCGGCAACCACATCTGTCAACCTGAGTCGGGAGTTCAATTGCCATTGCTCCAGCTGATTAGTTGACAGCATCAAATGTACTATAAAAGCGCCCACCTGACAGATGATCACTTTCATCAGCAGAAGCTGTTTCTCACTGGATTCCCAGCACAGATTGAGCTTTATGCAGGCTGCAGTGTTTCCAGCAAAGCCTCCATTCAGTGTCACCTCATTGGAAGAACCTCTCTCACCATTGACAGATTGCTCCTGTCATCTCTACTTCATCTGCCATCTATTCCATCTGCATGGATGCCGTTGAAACTGTCTCACTTTGGTCCTCAGAATCTGACCACGATGAGCCCCAATACCAGCAGCACCAGGTACACCAGCAGCAACAACAACACCACCACCAACCTTCTCCGTAATCACCTGATGCTGGACAGGACACAGGGCATCAGCACCTGAGCACTTTGCTGTGGGAGGCAAGGGATGGCCTCATCATGGCCAGATTAACTTCACTTGACACTGTACACCCATTTGGCTGCCACATGGTGCGCCAGGTTGTCACCATTCCACACCAACACCATAAAGCATCCCTGCAATGACCAAGCCATTCATTTCACATTCACCACCATTGCTGGAGGTACCGTTATGTCTCACCATTCACTGCAACGCACTAAGCCACAAAGGTGCACGCAAATCCATCCAAGACCAGAAAGTATTGAAAATAAAGATTTTTATGTTTGACAGGACATTAATGGAGACTTTGCATAAACATTGGATAAAGCACCCAAGTGGCTACCCTTGTGAATCTACTTGTGTGACATCTTTCTCTTCCACATGCTGCTACGAGGTGCTAGCCCTGTGGCTTCAGCAGAGGTAGAGGCAACCTTCTCACTTCCCTGCTGCCAAAGAGCTGGAGAGCACCTTGCTGCACGTCAGTGGGGCCATGAGGACCCACGTCTACGCTGACATCCTCCTAGAGAGAAGGTCTATGAGCCTCTGCCATCTATTCGCCATACATAGGCATTTATCCTCCAAAGATAGCCATCTATTCTCCATAGAGACCATGTGCTTCTGTGAGTGGCGCATTAGCTGCTCCATGTAGGTGGTCATCCTATCCACCGCCTGTAGTGGTGCTCATGTTGGAGATGGGCTGCTCCATTCTCTGAATATTTGCAGACATCGCGTTCGTAAAACCTGTCAGAGCCCTCTGCAAGTCTTCCTGCACCTCCAGGATCGCCCTCTTTCTGGATGGCCCGAGGTTCAGTTTCTGCATACAGCTGAGCAGAGCTAGAAGCATCCTACACGCTCCGGCGAGGACTTTCCACTGCTGTCCCTGTCTTCACCATCTGCTCTTGCTCACTTGTGACTTGTGAGACACCAGGTGACAACACTACTCTATCTTGCGTGGCACCCACCGGGGTGTGCGTATCTGCGCTGGTGCTGGGTGCACTTATGTCTGGTGACGATGCGCCCTCAGAGGCTGGAGGCTCCACTGAGGAGTCGTCTTCCTCTTGCTCCTGGACAGTGGGGGTTTGGGGGGCCTCTTGATGAAGCTGTGGGAGAGTAAAGAGATGAGTTAGATATGTCATATGAAGAATGGGTACAGATACTATTATGCACATGATTACCATTCAATGGCTACTGACATCAGTCCCCATATGAGTGACTGCTGTATGCCATGTAGCTGTATGATATGTAATTCTGTCACCAGGTTGCTAAGGTGTCCCCCTCGCTCCGTCTCCCACCTCCAGCTGCTCGGCGACTTCGGATATTTCTAAAGCAGCCTCCTCTGCTGTTGTAAGGTTTGCAAATGATGGCGTTCCACCTCCGGTTCTCCCCCTCTCCCTCTTATTTTGAGCTCTGTTTTTCTGCAAGGGGGGAAAGAAGAGAAGGTTGAGTGAGAGTGATGGAATGAGTGTAAGGAATGGATGGGTTAGATCTTTAGAGGGAGACTATGATGGAGTGGGGTGCCAAAGCCAAGTGTCCTCCTTGTGTGTTGTTAGTTGGTATGATTGCACTAGGATGAGGGTGAGTGTGAGAGGTGGCTAGTGAGATGGGGATGTGATAATGTTGATAGAGAGAGGGGGATGGGTGGACATGCAAGGTATGTTGGTGTGAGTAAGGATGTGCAGGGGTAGGGTTGGGAAGGCAGAGTGATGAGGATGTGATGAGAGGCACAGCAGGATGAAGTTGAGTGTGGCTTTGCACTCACATTTCCTGATCAAATGAGATCATTGAAATGTTTGCGGCACTGCATCCAGGTTCTCCTGACCACATCTCTGCTGGTGACCTCCTCTGCAATCTCCAGCCAGGTTTCTTTTGGTGTCCTGGGGAGGTCTCCTCTGCCCATGGGAAGGGAAGAGAACCTCCCTGTGTGCTCTTACTCCCTCCATAAGCATATGGAGGGAGTCATCGGAGAACCTGGGTGCAGCCCTCTGTCTCTGTGCAGTCATTGTCAGTGTCTGCAGCACTCCAATGCTGTAGTGCACTGACAGCACTATGTTACATTGACATTCAAATTCAAAGTGGCCATGGCCCCTCTAAAGATCCCGGCTGAAATTGTGTCATCAAATGATGTCATCAAACCCGCACCATTTAATTGGGCTGGGTAACGTACTGGGCGGGCTTAATAGACCTTATTAAGGGAAAGCCATTTTCAGCAGTAGGATGGCGCCAACAACGGGGTCACGACCCGCCATGGCCACTGCCCACACCAGACCCGCACAGGTAGGGAAAATTCCGGCCTTTATTCTCATAACAGAATATAAGTGAACTTGCCATCTATGTGTTCAGTTTATGGAATACAGGAGTAAATTTTTGATTCTGTGAATCTAGCTGGGAGCAATACTCCAAAGAAAGATGGCTGGGATATAGGGCTCTGATATTAATACTGTTTCTGGGACCTGTACTTGCTTTGAGACTCCTTGCTGGGATCGAGGGATTGGTGAAATTATCCTATTATGTTTCTTTCAGAGGGCTCAAACTGAAACTGTTAGATTTAAGTAAGATATATCCAAATTCAAAATGATTCATTTCCCAAAAACCCTCCATAGTATTTTTTAATACACCATTGCAATCATTGGATGTGAATTGAGGCCACCAGAAAGCAGCTCCAATTCACCAGTGGATGTCACTACCCAGGAAATCAGGGCATGGGGCAGGAAGAGAGTCAAGGGAACAGCTGCAGCGGGGGGGGGGGGGGGGGGCGGTTCTTCATTGACGTGATGAGTGTACTGAGGGCAACAACAACAACAACGTGTATTTATATAACACCTTTAACGTAGTAAAACGTCCCAAGGCGCTGCACAGGAGCATTTCAAGACAAAAGAAATTTGACACCGATCCACATAAGGATAAATTAGAGCTGATGACCAAAAGCTTGGTCAAAGAGGTAGGTTTTCAGGAGCGTCTTAAAGGAGGAAAGAGAGGTAGCGAGGTGAACAGGTTTAGGCAGGGAATTCCAGAGCTTAGGGCCTAGGCAACAGAAGGCTCGGCAACCTATGGAATCGCGGGCTGAGCGGCTGTATAAAGCTCCAGAGCCCAGGTAAGGTGTACCAATCTCCGGTCTTAGAACTCGGAGGGAAGGAGAGCGGTAAAAAATAATCCAATTGTGATGTCACCAGAAAGCGGGTAAGTGATTGGTTGGTAAGTATTTCTCCCTTTTTAAGCTTAAATCTCTTTGGTTTATAGTTTCTAAGGTGTGACATTCACCATCTAGAATCGGGGCAGAGGGTATTTACGAATAATATTAATAAATGTAATTAATTACATAGAATGGGAGATCAGGTGATGTGTTGCTGCTGCAATATGTGGGAGCTGGTGGACACCATTGATGCTCATGGTGATCACATTTGCAGTAAGTGTTGGCTGCTCAAGGAATTCCGGCTCCGTGTTGAAGAGCTGGAGTCCGAGCTTCAAACACTGAGACACATCAGGGAGGGGGAGAGTTACCTGGACTCTGTGTATCACGAGATATTCACACCAATTAGATTAATTAATTCAGATGTAGTCCGTGGCCAGGGTCAGGATGGTGTGACTAGAAGTGAGGCAGGTACAGGGATCCAGGAGGTAGTGTTGGAGGAGCCGCAGCCCTTGCACGTGTCCAACAGGTTCGAGGCTCTTACTCCCTGTGGTAAAAATGATAACTTCTGGGAAGTTATGTCATCACTTCCTGTGAACTATGAACTATGAACTGTGTACATACCTCACTCCCTGTCATATGTCACTTCCTGTTGGACTGGTATAAATACTGGTCTGTTCAGTATTGTAAGAGGCTTCTACCAGAGGCATGGTAAAGACCTCTCTTGTGTATATAGTGTGTTTATAAGTTACTTAAAGCTTACTTTAAAGTTACTTGATGGTAAGTCTCCTTTTTCTTACATCAATTTAAGTAACTTAGTATTTACACTGACAAATACTAGACCTTCAGACAAACTCGGAAGTTAAGGATCCAGGGAACCACCCATCATGGAGAAAATCCTTAGACCTATTCGTCTGGACTTGGACCCGAATACACCAGCAGCTGGCAGGGTATGGAAGCATTGGTATCGTACTTTTGAGAATTTTCTGGATGAATGTAAAGCGGATGCTCCTGCTAAATTGAAGATACTTGTCAATTATGTGACCTCAAAAGTGTTCGAATATGTTGATGAATGGGATAATTACGAAGAGGTGATTCGGGCACTTAAGAAACTGTATGCGAAGACCCCAAATGAGGTCTATGCTAGACATCTACTGGCCACAGCCCGACAAGGGCCAGGGGAATCAATTGACGAATTCCTGCAAGAACTTCGCAGGCTCAGCGTAGATTGTAACTTTCAGGCAGCCTCAGCTGAGCTGTACCGCCAAGAAATGATTCGTGATGCTTTCATCTGCGGGATTGCCTCTCCATTTATACGCCAGCGTCTACTAGAAAGTAAAACACTTGAGCTACAAAGAGCTTTTGACCTAGCTTGTTCACTGGATTTGGCAAAGAGAAATGCAGACCTCTATCAGCTGCCCAGATCTCGATCTGCTGCTGTAGCTGCAACCAGACAATTCAAGCGGTCTCAGGTGAACCCTATCATGGGGGAATCTAATTCTGATAATTCTGATGAAGAAGAGGAGGACGACCCCACTTTAGCAGCCTCTTGGCAATCTAGGAAGGAATGCTTCTTTTGTGGAGATGCTTTTCACCCTAGGAAAACCTGCCCTGCTCGCAATGCAATCTGCAGTTATTGCGGGAAAAAAGGACACTTTGCAAAAGTTTGCCTATCAAGGGCCTCTACGAGGGCCAATCCAGCTAAGGCCTACCGAACTGCCCCAATTAGGGCCTATCAAGATGCTCCAGCTAGGACCTATCAAGCTTCCTCTCGAGCTCTCTCCCGAAGAAGCACACCGAGAGTTTTAGCCACTCTCTGTGCAACGACACCAATTACAGCTGCTTGCCCACAGAACCTGTCTCATGCAGCCACAAAAATTTCAATTAAAGGGCATACCTTAGATGCCTTAATTGACTCAGGAAGTACTGATAGTTTCATTAAGGAACAGATTGTTGCGAAATTGAAACTACATGCCTTCCCATCGGACCAGGCAATTGCGATGGCCCAGTCATCACTTAATACCAGAATCTCCGGCTTTTGTGTTGTTGATATGACACTTCATGGTCGTATGTATCCCTCCACCCGACTTTCGGTGCTCAAGGACTTATGTAGTGATCTCCTCTTAGGGCTGGACTTCCAAAAACAGCATAAGAAACTCACCATTGAGTTTGGTGGATCCAAACCCGGACTTACTATTTCTAATATACCGTCTAAATTACCATTTTGTGCATTATCAGCAGCTTCACTTGATGAACCCTCATTATTTGCCAGTATTCCGCCTCAATGCCAACCGATAAAAACGAAATCGCGGCGCTTTAATCAGGAAGACCAATCTTTTATTGCGGCTGAAATCTCTCGACTTCTAGCAGAGGATATCATTGAACCATGTTCGTCGCCCTGGCGGGCTCAAGTCGTCATTGTCAAGAACCCTCTAAAACCTCACAAACAGCGACTATGCATCGATTATTCGCAAACCATCAATCAATATACCGACTTGGACGCCTACCCATTGCCACGCATTGATGATATGGTTAATAAACTGGCCGAATACAAAGTGTTCTCAACTTACGATTTAAAAAGTGCCTATCATCAGTTACCCTTGAAGGTCTCAGATAAGCAGTACACAGCCTTTGAGGCTAATGGACGGCTATACCAATTTCGTCGCCTCCCATTCGGGGTTACTAATGGAGTGGCTGTCTTTCAACGGGCAATGGATGGCCTGGTTAAGCAGGAAAACCTAAGGGACACTTTTCCCTATCTTGGTAACATTACCATTGCAGGTCACGATCAACAGGAACACGACTCCAACCTCCAAAAATTTCGGGATGCCCTCCATCGCCGTAATTTGACCCTGAATGAATCCAAATCTGTTGAGTCGCAACCGACCATCAACATCCTTGGCTACTGCGTAGGCAATGGTATCATTAAGCCAGACCCAGAAAGACTTCGCCCGCTCCAAGAGCTCCCGTCACCTAAGAATCCGGCTTCTTTACGTCGGGCTCTCGGTCTGTTTGCATACTACGCTAAATGGATTCCTCATTTTTCGGACAAAATCCAACCCTTGCTGCATGCTAGATCATTTCCACTGGGAACAGCGGCTGTTGCAGCCTTTAACCTTCTCAAAAAACAGTTGGAGAAAGCGGCTCTTCACTCCATTGATGAGAATCTCCCTTTCGTGGTTGAATGTGATGCCTCGGAGGTGGCGATCTCGGCTACTCTGAATCAGGAAGGTCGTCCTGTAGCATTTATGTCCAGGACCTTACAAGGTGCCGAGCTACATTATCCTCCGGTTGAGAAAGAAGCCACAGCCATCATAGAGGCAGTACGGAAGTGGAACCATTTTCTAGCTCGCCAGCACTTTACATTGATCACGGACCAACGATCAGTCGCCTTCATGCTCGATAATCGAAAACGAACCAAAATTAAGAATAATAAAATACAACTTTGGAGGATGGAACTGGCCTCTTTTGGTTATACCATTCTCTATCGGCCTGGCAAGGAGAATGTGGCCCCGGACACCCTCACACGGGCATTCTGCCCCACTATGTCATCCTCCACTCTCATGGATGTCCACAATGGTTTGTGTCATCCTGGCGTTACGCGCATGCTACATTTCGTACGATCACGGAATCTCCCTTTTTCCACTGGAGATGTAAAGAAAATATGCTCAGAATGCCGGTTTTGTGCGGAATTAAAACCTCAGTTCTTCCACCCCTCAGATGGTATACTCATACATGCAACCCAACCGATGCAACGACTTAGCATCGATTTTAAGGGCCCAGTGCCCTCTTCAACTCGGAACACATATTTGCTCACCATGATCGACGAATATTCACGTTTTCCGTTTGCCTTCCCCTGCTCCAATATGCTGGCGTCCACAGTAATCTGCTGCCTTGAGCAGGTATTTTCTCTCTGTGGCATGCCGGCTTATATTCACTCAGATCGGGGTCCATCCTTTATGTCAAGGGAACTCAAGGACTACCTCTCAGAACGGGGAATTGCTACAAGCAAAACAACACCATACCATCCCATCGGAAATGGGCAGGTAGAGAGGTATAACGGTATCATCTGGAATTCCGTACGTCTCGCTTTAAGATCTCGGGGCCTACCAGACCAGCAATGGGAAACAGTGCTTCCGGATGCATTGCACTCTATACGGTCCCTGCTTTCTACAGCCACAAATACCACACCTCATGAGCGGTTCTTTGGATTCCAGCGTCGCTCATCTCATGGGACATCACTCCCGTCATGGCTAACTACTCCTGGACCTGTATTACTCCGAAGATACGTTCGGACATCTAAAAATGACCCTCTTGTAGACGAGGTCGAACTAACCGATGCCAACCCCACCTATGCAAACATACGATATTCCGACGGCCGAGAATCTACCGTATCATTACGGGATCTGGCTCCCTGCCCACCAGGACCTAGTGGGACATCGGGTGATGGCATTTCACCAGGAAACTCTTGGGACCTATCGGGTACCCCTCTCCAGGATCCTGATCGGACACCAACTAGCTTGGTGCCGGTAGAACCCCGTGCTCAAGGTTGCGACCCTCCCAGTACCGCGCATGAAAGTACTGATCCGCCACAGACCAGCTCTGCACCTCCCTCTGAACAGAGGCAGTCCGACTTTGAACCTATTGGGGCTCGTACTCGAAGCCATGATCTCCCCGACCCTTCACAGGGCAATCCAGGCCACACAGACTCTGACCAATGGCCAACCGCATGTAAGCGGACCAGCGACCCTCTATGACGGGAATCCAAACGGGTGCGACTCTTCCTTGTTCGGCGGCTGCGGACCAAAAGGTAGACCACAGCCTCCTAATCCTGCAGGAGGGAAGAATGTGGTAAAAATGATAACTTCCGGGAAGTTATGTCATCACTTCCTGTGAACTATGAACTATGAACTGTGTACATACCTCACTTCCTGTCATTTGTCACTTCCTGTTGGACTGGTATAAATACTGGTCTGTTCAGTATTGTAAGAGGCTTCTACCAGAGGCATGGTAAAGACCTCTCTTGTGTATATAGTGTGTTTATAAGTTACTTAAAGCTTACTTTAAAGTTAATTGATGGTAAGTCTCCTTTTTCTTACATCACTCCCTGTGAGGATGGGAACAGGGACTGCGGGGAGGATGAGCAACCTGGCCACAGCACCGTGGAGCGAGGGGCCATTCAAGTGGGGGGAGTTAAAAGAAATGTTGCAGTGGTAGGGGATAGTATTGTTAGGGGGATAGATAGAGTTCTTTGCAGCCAAGAGCGAGAGTCCCGAAGGCTGTGTTGCCTGCCCGGTGCCAGGGTTAAGGACATCTCCTCTGGACTGGAGAGAAACTTGGAGTGGGAGAGGGAGGATCCAGTTGTCGTGGTCCATGTTGGTACCAACGACATAGATAGGACAAGGAAGGAGGTTCTGCTGAGGGAGTTTGAGCAGCTAGGGGCCAAATTAAAAAGCAGAACCACAAGGGTTATAATCTCTGGATTATTACCTGAGCCACGAGCGAATTTGGCTAGGACAAATAAAATTAGAGAGTTAAATGCGTGGCTCAAAGACTGGTGTGGGAGAAATGGGTTTTGCTTCCTGGGGCACTGGCACCAGTACTGGGGCAGGAGGGAGCTGTTCCGTTGGGACGGGCTTCACTTGGCCAGTGCTGGGACTAGAGTCCTGGTGGATCATATAACTAGGGCTGTAGAGAGGGCTTTAAACTAACTAGTGGGGGGGAGGTTCCTAGAGAGCAAATAATAAAAATGACAACAGAGAAGGTCATAGACTTAGGTAGCAGTGGGGAAATTAAAAACCAGAGCGTGTCAGGAAGGGGCAGAAGGTATGGAGTAAAAGGTAAAGTAATAAAAAGGGCAAAAGCAGGAACTAAGTGTCACAAAACATCTTTGAAAGTTCTCTATCTGAATGCATGTAGCATTCGTAACAAAATAGACGAGTTAATGGCACAAATAACTACATATGAGTATGATCTTGTGGCCATTACAGAAACATGGCTGCAGGGTGACAATGTCTGGGAATTAAACATACCAGGTTATTTAACGATCAGGAAGGACAGGCAGGAAGGAAGGGGAGGTGGGGTGGCTATGTTAATAAAGGAAGGAATCACTGTAATACAGAGAAATGATATTGGGTCAAAAGATCAGGATAATGAAACAGTTTGGGTGGAGGTAAGGAATAATAAGGGGAAAAAAACACTAGTGGGCGTAGTCTATAGGCCTCTGAACAGTGGCAACTCTGTTGGACGGAGTATCAATCAGGAAATAGTTGAGGCTTGTAATAAGGGAACATCTATAATTATGGGGGGTTTTAACTATCATATTAATTGGACAAATCAAATTGGGGAGGGCTGCCTTGAGGATGAGTTCATTGAGTGTATTAGGGATGGGTTTCTTGAGCAGTATGTAACTGAACCGACCAGGGGGCAAGCAACCTTAGATCTGGTCCTGTGTAACGAGACAGGATTAATTAAAAATGTCCTAGTAAAGGATCCCCTTGGAATGAGTGACCATAACATGGTTGAATTCCATATTCAATTAGAGGGTGAGAAGGTTGGACCTCAAACAAGCGTGCTAAGCTTGAATAAAGGAGACTATGAAGGTATGAGAGCAGAATTGAGTAGAGTGGATTGGGAAAATAGATTAAAGGGTAAGACAATACATGATCAGTGGTGTACATTTAAGGAGTTATTTTACAACTTCCAAAAAAAATATATTCCACTGAGAAGAAAAGGGTGTAAAAGAAAAGACAGCCATCCGTGGCTAAGTAAAGAAATTAAGGATAGTATTCGACTAAAAACAAGGGCATATAAGGTAGCCAAATCTCGTGGGAGGATAGAGGATTGGGAAAACTTTAAAAGACAGCAAAAAATAACAAAAAGATTGATTAAGAAAGGGAAGATAGATTATGAAAGTAAATTAGCAAAAAATATAAAAACAGATAGTAAGAGTTTTTATAGTTATATAAAAAGAAAAAGGGTGGCTAAAGTAAATGTTGGTCCCTTAGAGGATGATACCGGGAAATTAATGGTGGGAATTATGGAGATGGCAAAAACACTGAATGAATATTTTATATCAGTCTTTACAGTAGAAGACACTAAGAATATCCCAACACTGGACAAACAGGGGGCTAAAGGGGGGGAGGAGCTAAACACGATCAAAATCACTAAGGAAGTGGTACTCGGTAAAATAATGGGACTCAAGGCGGATAAATCACCTGGAGCTGATGGCTTACATCCTAGGGTCTTGAGGGAAGTGGCGGTAGGGATTGTGGATGCATTGGTAATAATTTTCCAAAACTCCCTGGACTCGGCAAAGGTCCCGGCAGACTGGAAAACTGCTAATGTAACACCCTTATTTAAAAAGGGCAGTAGACAGAAGGCTGGAAACTATAGACCGGTTAGCCTAACATCTGTGGTAGGTAAAATTTTGGAGTCCATTATTAAGGAGACAGTAACAGGACATTTGGATAATCATAATTTAATAGGACAAAGTCAGCATGGTTTTATGAAGGGGAAGTCATGTTTGACAAATTTGCTGGAGTTCTTTGAGGAAGTAACATATAGGGTGGATAAAGGGGAACCAGTGGACGTAGTGTATTTGGACTTCCAAAAGGCATTTGACAAGGTGCCACACAAAGATTATTGCTTAAGATAAAAAATCACGGGATTGGGGGTAATATTCTGGCATGGATAGAGGATTGGCTATCTAACAGAAGGCAGAGAGTTGGGATAAATGGTTCATTCTCAGACTGGCAATCAGTAACTAGTGGTGTTCCGCAGGGGTCAGTGCTGGGTCCCCAACTCTTTACAATCTATATTAACGATTTGGAGGAGGGGACCGAGTGTAACATATCAAAGTTTGCAGATGATACTAAGATGGGAGCGAAAGTAGTGAGTGAGGAGGACATAAAAAACCTGCAAGGGGACATAGACAGGCTAAGTAAGTGGGCAGAGATTTGGCAGATGGAATACAATACTGGAAAGTGTGAGGTTATGCACTTTGGCAGGAAAAATCGTAGAGCAAGTTATTATCTTAATGGCAAGAAACTGGAAAGTACTGAAGTACAAAGGGATCTGGGGGTCCTGGTGCACGAAACTCAAAAGGTTAGTGTGCAGGTGCAGCAAGTGATTAAGAAGGCCAATGGAATGTTGGCTTTCATTGCTAGGGGGATAGAATATAAAAATAGGGAGGTATTGCTTCAGTTGTACAAGGTATTGGTGAGACCGCACCTGGAATACTGCTTACAGTTTTGGTGTCCATACTTAAGAAAGGACATACTTGCTCTCGAGTCAGTACAGAGAAGGTTCACTCCCGGGGATGAGGGGATGGACATATGAGGAGAGGTTGAGTAGATTGGGACTCTACTCATTGGAGTTCAGAAGAATGAGAGGCGATCTTATTGAAACATATAAGATTGTGAAGGGGTTGGATCGGGTGGATGCGGGGAAGATGTTCCCGATGATGGGTGAAACTAGAAGTAGGGGGCATAGTCTTAGAATAAGGGGCTGCTCTTTCAAAACTGAGATGAGGAGGAACTACTTCACTCAGAGGGTGGTAGGTACATGGAATATGCTGCCCCAAAAAGCTGTAGAAGCTACATCATTACATAAATTTAAAACAGAAATAGACAGTTTCCTAGAAGTAAAGGGAATTAAGGGTTACGGGGAGCAGGCAGGAATTTGGACATGAGTCTAGGTTCAGAATGGTCATGGCCCTGTGGGTAGCGGAGCGGGCCCAGGGGCCGTGTAGCCTGATCCTGCTCCTATTTCGTGTGTCTAATTCTGTTAGATTCAGGAGATGGTTCTGTGATAGTGGATTGGCGGTTAGGATCAGATCAGCCATGATCTTATTGAATGGCGGAGCAGGCTCGAGGGGCCGATTAGCCTGCTCCTGCTCCTATTTCTTATGTTCTTATGTTCTTATGGTTGAGCGATTATATTCAGGGATGCTCAAGAGGGCAGAATTAGAGGAGCACAGATATCTCGGTGGGGTTGTGGGACTGAAGGAGATTACAGAGATAGGAAGGGGCTTGGAGGGATTTGAAAACAAGGATGAGAATTTTGAAATCAAGGCATTGCTTAACTGGGAGCCAGTGTAGGTCAGCGAGCACAGGGGTGATGGGTGAACGGGACTTGATGCGAGTTAGGACACGGGCAGCCGAGTTTTGGATGACCTCAAGTTTACGTAGGGCGGAATGTAGGAGGCCAGCCAGGAGTGTGTTGGAATAGTCAAGTCTAGAGGTAACAGAGGCATGGATGAGGGTTTCAGCCATGGATGAGCTGAGGCAAGGGTGGAGACGGGTGATGTTGCGGAGGTGGAAGTAGGCAGTCTTAGTTATGTTGCGGATATTAGGTCGGAAGCTCATTTCAGGGTCAAATATGATACCAAGGTTGCGAGCAGTGTGGTTCAGCCTCAGACAAATGTTAGGGAGAGGGATGGAGTCAGTGGCTAAAGAACAGAGAGTGTGGCGGGGACTGAAAACATTGGCTTCGGTCTTCCCAATATTTAATTGGAGAAAATTTCTGCTCATCCAGAACTGGATGTCGGACAAGCAGTGTGACAATTTAAAAACCTTGGGGGGGTCAAGAGAAGTGGTAGTGAGGTAGAGCTGGGTGTCGTCAGCGTACATGTGAAAACTGAAGCTGTGTTTTCGGATGATGTCGCCAAGGGGAAACAAGTAGATGAGAAATAGGAGGGGGCCAAGGATAGATCCTTGGGGGGCACTGTAGTGTATGTAACCGTTCTACCTTTAAGAGAACTATTTTATGTAACCGTCCACCTTTAAGAGAACTATTTTAGGTGTGGCACTACTTTATCCTGGCTGCTGTATACTGTAATACCGACGGTGACCACACCGGTATATAAGTGCTGTGGCAGAATTTATTGGGCAGATTCGCCCTGACCTTCGAATAGTAAAGTCCTGTTAAAGTTACTCTTGTAGTCTGTGTATTACTTCGCTATACAACCCACAGACTTTACAGTGGCGACGAGTTCGATCTTACCCTGCGGCAACAATACTTCTGAAGAAGTAAACGAGCGTTGAGAAGAGGCACCCGCCCTCGTCGTTTTGCTGAGCGAAAACTCGAGTCTGCAGACCAAGAAAGGAGGAAGATTTCAAACACGAAGTCTTCCATCAGCAACAGGCACGGATTGTCCCTTCTGCCACGGTGGTGAGTGAGCCGATCAACACGTGAAGCAAGTCGGCCACGGTGACTGTGAGTAAAGGGAAAATAGAAACAAATAAACGGAGGATAAGGGCGGTGCACTCGACCACGGTCGAGGGGGAAAGGAGCCGGACAGAAGTCGGGCCCAGAGGCGCTGAGACTGGGGCAGCGTGCAGCAGAAGCCGCGGTACAAGTGGGCTGGGGAGCGTCGTGAGACGACTAGACCGCGACGGCGAAAAAGGCCGGACAAATACCGCGACCATGAGGCTCTGCGACCGGGATCATAAGGCGCGGAGGCAATAAATAAATAAATAACTAAATAACCCGCGAAGAATCAGCCGCAGCCGGGGAGGAAAGGACCGGACTGCGGGAGGTCTGGGAGAGGCGTTTAAAGCCGCTGAGCGAGAGCCGAGCAAGCGGGAGAGACAGAGCCCGAGAGAGAGCGAGCGAGAGCCACGCGAGCGGGAGAGACAGAGCCCGAGAGAGAGACCGAGCGAGGTTCCGGCCAGCGGCTTGCAGCAGCTGCCGTGAAGGACCAGGAGCTGGATCTGTCCGACGCCAACTGGTTGTCCCCAGCGCCGGTTGCCCCTGCCGAAAAGAAGAAGGGGGGGGGGACAAGGAACGCGATCGGCTTTTCTAGCGCGCGCTTCAGAATAAACTGAAGCCGGCGCACAGGCTACAAACCCCGTAAACCAGCGGTCATTGCCCGAGGGCAAAGCTTACCCCTCCCACCAGAGGAAGAAGTCAGGAGCGGGAAACCGCCATTTTGCCAGTAGGGGGGAAGAAGACAAGCGCGGGAAACCGCCATTTTGCCAGTAGGCGGGGAAGAAGACAAGCGCGGGAACCCACCATTTTTGGAAAAAAAGAAAAAGTTAAAAAGTTAAAGAGAAATCCTGTTGTTTCGCAGAAAGATAGTGAGAGATAGTGAAGATGCCTAAGCATGGTAACATCAACAACTTCGATGCCGAGGTGGAAGATTGGGCCACGTATGTAGAACGTATCGAGATATATTGTGAGGCCAATAAAATAGAAGATGATGATAAAGCTATAACCTTGCTAAACTCGATGGGCGCAAAGACATACGGGTTATTGAAGCATCTTCTATCACCAGCTAAACCGGCGGATCAGACCTTCGCTAATATTGTTGCTGTTCTGAAGGATCACTTGAACCCCACACTGCTGATGTTGGCGGAACGATTCAAATTTTATGCGAGAACGCAACGGAAAGAGGAAAGCAACGCGGAATACTTTGTCGAACTGCGTAGATTAGCGAAATACTGCCAGTTTGGAGGAAATCTGACAGAGGCATTGTGAGACAAGTTCGTGTGCGGGTTGTCGAAGGAAGGAACGCAAAAGCGACTGCTCGAAGAGAACGACCTTACACTTGATAGGGCTGTCCTTATTGCAGCATCACACGAAGCCGCAGCAAAAGGAACTGCGGAAATGCAGCTAAAGGCAGCGGTACTCAGTGTGGATCAAATTACTTTGGGTACAACGAAATGTTATCGTTGTGGGAAGACAACACATGACCAGAACCAATGCTGGTTTAAAAACCAGGAATGTCGAAAATGTGGCAAACTGGGGCACATAGCTAAAGTATGCCGGTCAGGAAAGAAGACCAACAACCAAAAAAAGCCATCACCGGAAAAGTACAACAAAGTACACAAGGTGGCTGAGAAGAGTTCAGACAAACAGAATTCGGATTCAGACCCAAACGGCCAGGAACTGGGTAGTCTGAGAATTCACAATGTGAGTAAGGAAGCTGACCTACAAACTATCTGGGTCATGCTAAAAATAGCCGGAGTCCAAGTAAAAATGGGGTTGGACACTGGATCAGCCCTATCAGTCATAAATCGAAGGGATTACAACCGGCTATTCTCACATATACCCTTGAGAGATACCAAGTTCGTATTGTAGACATACATGGGGCATAAAGTATACCCCATGGGAAAGATAAGAGTCAAGGTGAGAGACAGGGGCAAAGAACACCCCGGAATGGACTTATACGTACTACCTGAGGGAGGACCACCACTTCTAGGACGGGAGTGGATCAAGAAAATAGACATGGAATGGCACTACCTAAAAGCAATAACGAGTGAGGACTCGGGGCAGACAATCAGCTCAGACTCTGAAACGGATGACGATAAGACCAGCCCAAGCATGAAAGACAAGTCTAAAATGAACTTGCTGACTAAGGTTGGTAGAACGAATGTGGGCATAAAGGCTTATGCTCCAGAGGAGAACAAAGTTTCAGAACAGAATTCCTCTGAACAACAACAACATAGCTTGACAGAGAATTCTGAGTCTGTTCAAGTTACAGACATATATATTACTGAGGAACATCGAGCTCGAACGCAAACTTATTTCAGATTACGACAGCAATTAGAACAATTGAATTGCCGTCTCGAGCAAGAGATGAAAGCAATGAAAAAGTTCTATGATACCGAATGGGAGAATCTGGAAAGACAACAGAAGCAGCTGGGGAAGAAAAGGGAGCAGGGCACACAAACCGTCTGCACGAGGAGGCCAAACGAATCAAAGCTGATTCGGCTTCTGAAGGGGCGTGCTCCAATCCGGTGGAACAAGATGTGCCGCAACTGAAGGCGCTTGTTAGCAGGTTGCAGGCAGAAAAAGCTGAGTTGGTCGACATGACTTCCGAGCTCCTACTGAAGTTGGGTGCAGCATCACCGGACGATTCATTAGTGGAAATTCGAATGATGGGGGCTGCGGATGATGGCGAAGTAGAAGCAGCAAAGGAGCCCCAGGACAATGTTCTAAACAGCCCTGCAGCTAATGGAAAAGGGATGAGGACAGAAGAGTTAACAGTCAGCCAACTCCTCCAGGGCAAGGTTATAAACAGCCCTGTAGTTAATGGAAAAGGGATGATGGCAGAAGAGTTAACAGTCAGCCAACTCATTCATATGCTGAGGGATAAAACTCTAAAATGGGAAAAACTTAAATACGAGCCTCAATCTTCAAAGGGAAGGGAGCTCTCAAAAGTCATTGGAAGAGCTGAGGTGGCAACCCAGACTGAGAAGTCTGCAGCAGAACAGCCCTTGGATGCCAAAAGTACGCTGACGCACGGCAATGCAGAACAACAGAATACTGAAACAGCTACTCCAGTAGAGGGATTGAATAGTCCGATCAATCAATCTCCGAATGAAGTTGAAGTATTGAAATCACAAATGAAGTCATTAGTAAAAGACTTGCAGGAAGCCCAGGAAAAGCGGGATGAAGCTGAACACATGAAGAAGTCTCTTCAGGAAAGATGTCAGGATTTGGAACAAAAGTTGGCTAACATCCAGCTGGGTAGGGAGGAAATAGAAGACCCTCCCACTGGCTTAGCTCAGGACGACACCGAATATGACCATGACCTGTTGAGCGACACCGAATATTACGAGGACCTGTTCTGCCCAGCTTGTGATGAAAACTCCCAAAGTGCAGAAACCTTGATGAATCACAAAAAGTCTAAGGAACATCGGGAGATGGTGGCGCTACTACGGGAGGAACTGTGCAGGCAGCTGGCAGCTGACAGTGGAGCCCAGAGAGCCTCCAAGAAGCAGAAAAGGAAAAGACGAAGCAGAAAATAATGACCATCTGAACCATTATCACCTCTACCAGACCACGCACATGCTCCCTCCGAATGGAGCCAAATCAGTTGGAAGTAGAAAAACTTCCCAAGGAATCCAGTGGTTTTTAAAAGTCAGCAATGCTGGTTCAGGAGTGACGGAAGTTCAAGCTGTTAAGTTTAGGGAAGGACTATTGGATGAGTCACTCCAGCAACGTGAACCGACTACACCACCGGGAACTGCTACACCACGGAGGCGTTGTCCGGACTGAGTTAAGAAGCACAGGAGACGCCTCCACAGAGACTAAATCTGTGAACTGTTTTCCACAGAGACTGAAATTGTGAACTGTTTTCCACAGAGACTATATCTGTGAATTGTTTTACATGAAGTTGAATACATGTATGTTTAATGGAGAATAAGTATGTTGTAAGCTAAAAAAGGAGGATTGTAGTGTATGTAACCGTTCTACCTTTAAGAGAACTATTTTATGTAACCGTCCACCTTTAAGAGAACTATTTTAGGTGTGGCACTACTTTATCCTGGCTGCTGTATACTGTAATACCGGCGGTGACCACACCGGTATATAAGTGCTGTGGCAGAATTTATTGGGCAGATTCGCCCTGAACTTCGAATAGTAAAGTCCTGTTAAAGTTACTCTTGTAGTCTGTGTATTACTTCGCTATACAACCCACAGACTTTACAGACACCAGAGGTAACGATGCGGGAGCAGCAAGAGAAGCTGTTGCAGGTGATTCTCTGGCTACGATTAGATAAATAAGAATGGAACCAGGCGAGTGCAGTCCCACCCAGCTGGACGATGGTGGAGAGGTGTTGGAGAAGGATGGAGTGGTCAACCGTGTCAAAGGCTGCAGACAAGTCAAGCAGGACGAGGAGGGATAGTTTACCTTTGTCACAGTCACAAAGAATGTCATTTGTGAATTTGATGAGAGCCATTTCGGTACTGTGGCAAGGCGGAAACCTGATTGGAGGGATTCAAACTTGGAATTGCGGGAAAGATGGGAAATGATTTAGGAGGGGACAACACGTTCAAGGACTTTGGAGAGGAAAGGGAAGTTGGAGATGGGGCGGTAGTTTGCAAGGACGGAGGGGTCAAGGTATGTTTTTTGAGGAGGGGGTGTTGACAGCAGATTTGAGGGAGAGGGGGACAGTACTTGGGGAGAGAGAACCGTTAACAATGTCAGCTAACGTGGGAGCTAGAAAAGGAAGTTGGGTGGTCAGCAGTTTGTTGGGAATAGGGTCAAGGAAGCAGGAAGTGGGTCTCATGGTCAAGATGAGTGCGGAGATGTCATGAGGGGAGATCGGAGAGAAACTGGAGAAAGATGTGAGTTCAGGGCTAGGGCAGGGGGGAACCTCAGAGGAAATTTGGCCTGGTGGGTTAGGGGAAGGAAGGGAAGTGGAAGAGGCAGCTGAACGGATGGAGCGAAGGGAGGGGAGGACACACAGCAGATTGGAGCAAGTTGTGATCTGTGATTTAAGGTTAGACGAGGTTGCAGAAGTAGGGTGGAGCAAGGCCATGGAAGGATTAGTAAATTAGCTTAAAGATTTTGAAATGAATGTGCTGGGCGACAGGGAGTCAGTAGAGGTCCATACGCTCCTCACACTTGTTAGAGGTGAGGGTGGAGGAGACAGGGGCGAGGGGTTTAAGAAGACGGTTAACAGTAGAGAATAGGGGCTGGGGTTTATCTTTGCATTCCAGAATGATTCTGGAATAGTGAGCAATTTTGGCCAACAAGAGCAGAACCTGATAATGCTTTATGTGGTCCAGCCAGATCTGGCGGTGAATGGCTAAACCAGTTGTCCGCCATATCCATTCAAGTCTGCGTCCCTTGAACTTAATGGAGCGAAGATGAGGGCCGTACCAGGGGGAACGGCCAGGGTGAGAGAGAGTAATGGTTTTAATGGGGACTAGGGCATCAAAGGTGGTGGTGAGGGTGTGGTTGAGCAGATCGGTAGCTGCAGAAATATTATGGTGAATGACGGCCAAAGGCAGGACAGTTGGGTTTTCATAAGTGCAGTTGTAAGAGAGTTGGGAGAGAGTTTTTTCCAGGGGCGGACACAGAAGGAAGTAGGGTTGTGGGGAGGTGGAAGGGGGATGTGGGTGGAGAGCGATACTAGGAAGTGGTCAGAGATGATATACTTGAAAAGGAAAAACTTGCAGGGCCAAAGGGAAAGAGCAGCGGAGTGGGACTAGTTGGATAGCTCTTTCAATGAGTCGGCATAGGCACGATGGGCAAATATCCATTTCTGTGCTGTATGATACGTGATTATATGAACTGCAGTCTTATGGAATTCAGTGTGTACTATTTGATACACCATTTGATGCCGTACCAAGCTTTCGTTTTAGTCATCATTCTTCCTGAGGATACTTATTAAAAAAATGTTTATTCTAATACCAGATGGAATTTGAAGTTTCTCTTTTTCCAGCTCGTTTTCCTTTGGTTTATCTAATTGGAACAGGCTTTATTTTGTTGGCTTTGAGGACACAAAGTTTACTAACTTCTTTTTTTTTCCACACTAGCTGCTGACCTTTGATGCAGCCACATGCTTAATACGATGGAAGTGGGGCTGATATTTATTGGAAGTCTTATTTGCTGGGGAACCAAGTTCCTCCAAATGTATAAACGCATGCTCCATGAAGTCACATGCTTGGTAAAGGGCAAGTCTGAGTTTCAATCCTTTTTACTGACTGCTACTGTGTTTAATCACAAGCAGTATCCTGTTTTCTGAAAGATTCTCATTTAAAACTTCCCTCCTATGCTGAGATTATGTATATTTTCACACAGTGTGATGTCCTCGACTAGTGATGAAAAGGTCTCAGTAATTTCTCAAAGTAATTTCTCTGTGTAGAAACCACTCCCTTGGAAGTTCACACTGTTTAGCATATATGGTTTTGCCAAATGATGGTGCAAACTACTGCGCATAAGTCTTATTAGATTTCAAATAAATATAGACAGACCAGACAAATGGGCCTAGAAATTTGGTGGGCTGCGCCACCAGTTAGCGCCTAAAGACGGCACTCAGTGGCTTTAGCGCCACTGGCCATGCCTCCCGCGATATTTAGCGGGGCGCTAATGGTGGCGTTAGCCTATAGTGCTGCGCCGCCACCGATGACGTCATCGGTGTGCGCAGCGCCCCGCTACCGCCCTGAACGCAATATTGGGTCACGCCCCCCCCTGTAGCGCCGGTCGCAATTTGCGACCGGTTCAGGGGGGCCTACCTGTGGCGGTAGTGGCGCTACTTAAGGGGGAGGTGCGGGGCGGCCATTTTTTTCAGTGGCCGCCTGCCAGCACCTCCTCACGCTGCCCTGCTTGGCCTCCTGATCCCCCCCCCGGGCAGTGCCGGCTGTGTCCCAAGAGCCCGGCACTTCTCCTCGGTGACGGGCTCTTTTGCCGGCACTCGCGATCGGTGATCGCGCTGGTGCAGGCCCCTCCCCCTTAAGAAGGGGAGGAAGGCCTGCAGTACCGCAGTGCGCCATGCCGCAGCATGTGGCGCTGTGGCACGTTGCGCTGCGGTATTCCGTTTGAGCGCCCCAAGCGGGACGCGGGGTGCCTCGAGCAGCGCCCCGCTTACGTTTGGGGCGCTGAAACAGAATATTGGGTGGACGCAAGTGGCTCCGTCCGGAGCGCAAATTCCGGCGCCCAGGCGAGCTTGGCACCCCAAACGCGGCGCCACTGAATTTTTAGCCCATGATTTTTTCACATTATTACACAGAAGCAATTACTGATAAATTGCTGCCCCCGTATAACTACATTCATGTATGGAATGCCACAGAAAAGCATTGTCTAATAGGTGCTTAATTAGCCTCACTGCTGCCACTGGTCGGCACCACATCAGGGGCAGCATGATAAAACAATTGAATCGGTGCTTCTTTTAAAACTTAGAAACTCAAGTGAAGGGCCAAGGCCCAATTTAGGGGACACCACCAATATTTGAAGGAGAGAGACAGAGAAGATGCGTTGAATCAAAAATATTATTTAGGTGATCCCAAGCTTCAGTTTTAAAAGTTTCATCCTCAATTCTGTTGCTGCATCCTTTTTCTGCTATCTTGCTCACCTGCCACCCACATCCTTGACGACCTCTACTGACTCCCTGTCCCCTAGCACATTCATCTCAAAAAGTTTATGCTAATTTACTAATCCTTCCATGGCCTTGCTCCACGCAACTTCTGCAATCTCCCCTTACCTTATGTCACAGATCACAACCTGTTACAGTCTGCTAGGTGTCCTCCCCTCCCTTTGCTCCACCACACTATCATAGGCAAAGACTTCATTTACTGCACCGTTGCACTTAAGTTCTCTTCCTAAACCTCTCCTTTTCCCCTTGCAACCCCTCATCAAAAGTCTCATTAGCCACTTCTCCTAACTGTTCTTGCAAATGCTGCTCAGTGTCCAACCCTGTTGTGAAGACATTTGTTGAGACATTTCTGCATGTTTAAGTTCAGGCAGCAGGTGTTGGTGGCACAATGGAATGGAGGGAGGAGGAAAAGCATGTAGGATGTCTTTGTGGGAAACTCGGAGAGGATAACGGAGGAAAGTTCAGAGGAATTTGCAATGACCAGAGTTGTTTTCATAAAAGTAGTTTGTGATGAAGAAAGAGACTAGACCAATCCCATGCTCCCAGTGGGAAGCAATGGTCATAAAGGGCATGGGTCAGAGTTGGGATGCAAAACTCTAGTTCTGACTCTATGGGGAAAAATTCATCCCCTTAGCGCCAGCAGATCGCACTAATGGGACACGAGATCACTATCGCCGGGGCAAGGCGAATCAAGTGCCACACGCCAAATCCCGCCCCCATGCAGCGCCGCTGGCAAGAGATATCGCCGGGAATGTCAACGCCAGCTGTGTCGTGATGTCAGTGAGTGTGCAATGCTCACTGGCTGCCCGACCTGCTAAATTAATTCTCGCCACTTACCTTAGTGCTTGGAGGAAACAGGGAAACAGGGAGAGCTGGCATGAAGCACCAGGAAGCCGACTCCAGGGACGTTATTTAAAGGGATCATCAATAATTACTCGCAGCTGTCAGGTTAGTGCAGTTTCAGTGGTTTCTTGTCAGTTTCACTTACTGCAACAGTTTCATTCAGTTATTTCAATGTTCTTTTGTATCAGGAGTCTTGTGGCAACTAAAAAGTAGCTACATTTATTCTTTAAAGAATCAAACTGCTACACTTGGCAACATTAATGGGGGCCGTACTGGCAAGCCACCTCGCCCTCCAGGATCTAGGGCAGAGGGAGCGTAGGCAGCAAGAAAGACAGGAACATGTGTGCAGAGAGAGGAGGAGGGCCATTAGGGCTCTCAACAAGAGGCCTTACCCTCTGAGGGTACTCCGAGAGCACTTCTACCTTAAATTAAGCGAGGAGCAGTGTATTAGAAGGCTTTGCTTCAGCAAGGAGGTGGTCACAGAACTCTGCCACCCCCTGCAACCAGACCTCCAGCCTCAGAACAGGGCAACCACGGCTCTTCCAGTGGCAGTCAAGGTCACTGTTGTCCTCAATTTCTTTGCCAGAGGATCCTTCCAGTCTGCAACAGGAGACATAGCTAAAATCTCACAGTTCACTGTCCATCACTGTGTCTGGGAGCTCACTGAGGCTCTCTATAGTAGGAGAAGGGACAACGTTGGCTTCCCGATCACCAGAGAAGCAGGACAATCGTGCATGTGGCTTTGCCAGGATAGCGGGCTTTCCCATGGTGCAGGGCACCATCATCTGCACTCACGTGGCTTTGCGGGCACCGCATAACAATCCTGCGATCTTCTGTAACCGCAAAGGCTACCACTCACTTAATGTGCAGTGGTGTGCGACCACACACAGCGAATCCTTAATGTCAATGCCCGCTATCCTGGCAGCAGCTACGATGTCTTCATCCTGCGCCAGACCAGTGTGCCAGAACTATTCCGGCCACCATGTCAAGCTCAAGGGTGGCTAATCAGAGACAAGGGCTATCCGCTCTCCACCTGGCTCATGACTCCCCTCCGCAACCCCAACACTCGTGCCCAGCATTCTTATAATGAGAGCCATGCTGCCATCAGGAACATCATCGAGCAGACCATCGGCTTATTGAAGCAACGGCTCTGCTGCCTTGACTGCTCGGGAGGAGCCCCTCAGTACTCGCCAGAGCAGGTGTCCCATTTTGTGGTGGACTGCTGCATGCTCCACAACTTGGCAATCATAAGGGCGCAGCCCTTGCCACCAGGGATGGTAGGCCCACCTCAGGAGGAGGACGAGGCAGATGAGGATGAGGAGGAGGAAGAGGAGGAGGAACAGGAGGGAGGGAGGAGGCTGCGAGACAATCAGCCTTCTGGGTGGGCTGTCCGTGACCAGCTCATCAGATTCCTGATTCACATGAATGAAACCCCAGATCTCTGTAGCTCACCCATATCCCCATCATACAATCTCTGTCTCATGGTGTATCACAGTGTCCTCCTGGGCGCAAAGGTGAAATGAGAGAGACCACAAAATATTCAAAAGACCATTGTACTGGCCGCGCTAGACGTGCTCCTATCTAGCTATCCAGCAAGTTAAACACTCATTCATAATAATTCTTCCTGAAGCGGTTGCTGTTTTGAAGCTTTTACTTGAACAAATTTGTGAAACTGTAAACAAAGACAAAGTATGTTTTGTACATAAACTGAGTACTACACATTCGATATTACACAAGATATAAACATATTTACAACAGTAGAATAGACTAATTGTATAACTAACTAACATTTGAACTAACTTCTGTAACTATTAAATATTAACCTTTTACAAACATAGTATTATCAAAATATTACTCTGACAACATTGCTATTATGCTAAGAACTAAAGATACTCACAGATATTGTGTTTGGCCTAACATATGAAGTCAGATTACACTGGATTGAAAATCCCTCATGGAATTCTCCATTACTTAAGTCAGGTTCTTCCTGGCAAAACTGCTTCCTGGGGTCAACAGGAAGAAAGGTAAGAAGGTCAAATGACCTCTCACAGGAAGAAAGGAACAAAGGTCAAATGACCTCACACAGGAAGAAAGGAACAGATGACCTTTCCAGCTTACAAACTGTTAACACAATAACCGCCACCAGAGGTGCTATTGCATGTAAAAACATCCAGGATGTCACAATGTCCATCGGTCCAGAACACTCCCCGTCTGGGGTCATTAACGACTCCACATAGTCCGAACTCTACTTGTCACTGGAGGCCTCTGGCGACAAAAGAAGAACCACCTCGGAGACGGTCCGTTGGTGTCGATGATAGGATGCAGCTTCCGTAGACTGCTGTGAGGGGGTAGGTTGCGTTCTGCTACGTACAGTTCCAATCTGGGTATGGTGAGGTCTGGCTGGTGCGCCAACTTGCCTCTATCAAAGACGAAGCCGATTTTGCTTTGTCCTTCTTGAGTGGTGACCTTCAGATAAGCCACACTTGTAATGGTCTTAGCGGATGCGTCTGCAAAGACACAAAGCTCTTTGAATTGGGCATTTAAGGGAGAGAAAGACGAATAGCAGCGAGGTATTCGGATCTCCTGTAAGTCTTGGAGTGAGTCTCTCCATCTGTCCCACTCTGCTTCCATCTCTTCAGGGAGAGGTGAATCCCACTCTTCAGCGCGTGTGGAGAGTTCCCTGAGGAGCAGCCTGCCTTGTATGGTGACAGGGGCTAAGAAGCCGAGAGGGTCGTATAGGCTGTTGACTGTAGAGAGCACTCCTCTACGTGTGAAGGGTTTCTTGGCGTCTAGGACTTGGAACGTGAACGTGTCTGTTGCTATGTTCCACGACACCCCTAGGCTACGCTGTAGGGGGAGGTCATCAGTGAAGAAGTCTAGGTCCTTGACGTCCTTAGCACGATCTTCAGGGGGGAATGCCTCCATCACTGCTGGTCTGTTAGAGGCTATCTTATGCAGCCTGAGGTTGGATAGTGCAAGTAGTTCCTGGGCTCGTCCGAGCGTACTGATGGCCTCTGCTTCGGTCGGGAATGACTTCAGTGCGTCGTCGACATAGAACTCTCGTTCGATGAACCCTCTCACATCACTGCCAAAGTCGTCGTCTTCTTCCTTGGCAGCCCTCCTTAGTCCGTATATGGCGACAGCAAGGGATGGGCTATTTCCAAAGACATGGACACGCATTCTGTAGTCCACAATGTCTCTATTAGGGTCATTGTCCCGATACCACAGGAAGCGGAGGAAGTCTCTGTGGTCTTCTCTCACCACGAAGCAATGAAACGTGCTGGATATTGGCAGTGATGGCGACGGGCTCTTTCCTGAATCTCATGAGCACTCCCAAGAGGCTGTTGTTAAGATCAGGCCCTGTGAGGAGTACGTCGTTGAGAGAGACGCCCTGATATGGTGCACTGGAGTCAAACACCACGCGGATCTGTTCCGGCTTTTTGGGGTGATAGACTCCGAAGGAAGGGAGGTACCAACACTCTTGGCCTTCCTGGAGTGGAGGAGCTATCTCTGCATGATCGTTGACAAGCATTTTCTTGACAAATTCTAGGAAGTGTGCTTGCATCTCTGGCTTCTTCTCTAGAGTGCGACGGAGTGAGTTAAGACGATTATAGGCATAACCCCTGTTGTTCAGCAGCCGTCGTCTGGGGTTCCGGAAGGGTAAGGGTGCAACCCAGCTGTTAGAGCTGTCATGAGAGACCTCATTGTCCATAATCTGGAGGAACCTCATGTCGTCGATCGATGGAGCAAGTTTGTGGTCGTTGGTGGTGCGACAGAAGACTGACTGACCCGGGTTCTCTCCAGTGAGCATCATCTGTGTGCTGTCTGCGGAGATCAGCACTGGGGTTTTCTGAGGCGAAGCCGTATGACTGAACTTCTCTGTCACTCGGATCTGACTACTGCATGGGGTAAGGTAGCTTGTACGACCATTCTCCAAGATGGAAGTCTTGAGTGTGCTCACCTGAGACGGCTTGTGAGCGCCCTTGAGGCACACATCTCCAACAACGACCCAGCCAAGGTCTAGCCTTTGGGCGAAAGGGGCGTCATGTGGACCGTTGATCTGCTCCCTTATCTTATGTACCTTCAGGATGTCTCTTCCCAACAACAGAAGTATGCTTGCATCTGGGTCAAGAGGTGGGATCTCGTCTGCAATGCGTCTCAGATGACAGTGATGACGAGCTGCATTCGGAGTGGGAATCTCAGAACGGTTGACGGGGACTTGATTACATTCGATGAGTGTAGGAAGGGGGAGACTAATCTTCCCGTCGACTGACTTAGCAACATAACCGCAGGCCCTCCTGCCGGCTGTCTCTGAAAGTCCAGCACACGTCTTCAGCGTGTAAGGCGACGGACTTCCTTTGATCTTGAAGATGTTGAAGAACTCGGATCTTGCTAGAGAACGATTGCTTTGTTCATCTAGTATGGCATACATCTTTTCAGATTCCTGGCGACATCCCGCAGGGTACACATTAACGAGGCATAGCTTGGAGCATGCTCTTGCGCTCACTCCTTCTCCACACACCTCGGTGCACCTGGATGTAATCTCCGTGCCAGCAGCTCCCTCTCTCTCCCCGCCGTGCTCTGATGCGGGAGGAGGCGTTTCTGACTTCCAAGGAGCTGGGCCTGGGTGTAGTGCTGAAACGTGCCGATCACTTTCACATTCAGTGCATTTTGCATCCACCTTGCAGTTCTTGGCGAGATGGCTCGTGGACGAGCAGCACCTGAAACATATAGAGTTCTCTCTAAGATATTGTTTCCGATCTTCCAGGGACATCTCCCTGAAGCCTCTGCACTTCTTTAAAGGATGGGGCATGTTGTGGATAGGGCATTGTTTGCTCATATCCTCCGGTTTCTTCTGAATCTTTGTGTGCTCAGTTGAGGACACTTGCATTCTGTGGACAGATATTGGTGTCTTTCCATGTCTGTCGAACTTGTCTCTTCTGGCAAGTGCTGGTTGGGAGGAGAAGAAGTTAAAGCTGGGGTCGTTCCTGGCTTTGGCTTCTTTACGGATGAATTTAACGAACGCAGAGAATGGTGGGAACGCCACGTTGTGCTTTAGCTTGAACTTTGATCCAAACGTTATCCACTTCTCCTGCAGGTTAAATGGAAGCTTCTCAATGATGGGACTTACCCCTCTGGAAGTGTCTAAGTACGATAGACCGGGTAGGTAGCCATCCTGCTTTGCGGCTTCGAGTTCCGACAGCAGATCTCCAAGGTCGCGGAGCTTCTGGTGTTCCTTACTCGTCAACCTCGGAAAGTTCACCAACCTGTCAAAGAGAGCCCTTTCAATGGCTTCGGGCGAGCCATAGCTTTCTTCCAGCCTCACCCAAGCCTTCTTCAACCCCTCTGGCAGCTGCCCCACATTGGCCGCTTTTATCCTGCAGGCCTGTCCGGCGGACTCTGGGCCGAGCCACTTGATAAGGAGGCCGCGCTCTTCTCCTGCCGACAGGTCTAAGCCCGATGTGGCATCGTGGAAGCAGGACTTCCAAGCCTGATAATTCTCTGGCCTGTCATCAAACTTGATTAACCACGAAGTCACCAGGTGGGTGCGTGCAAGGTATTTGGCGAGGTCGTAGGTGCTGGGACCTGTGCCAGGGTTGCCTTGGCTGGGGGCTCTGTTGGGGGTCTCAAGGAACCGAGAGGGGATTTGCCTCCGACTTTCTCTATTCGGCGTCCTATTCCTTTGCACTGTGTCTTCAGTTCTGCTAGCGGAGACTCTGCGGCTTGCGGCACGCCGTCTGCTTTGACCTTGGTTGGCAACTTGTGGCATGTTATACGAAGTGTTTGCATCTGTAGAGATGTGCGGGCTTCCATCCCTTTCTCCTGTAAACTGTATGTCGGCATGGTCGCTCACGTAATCTATGGTGCGCTGTCGTGGACTCTGCCACGGAACGGGAATTAAAGGTTTGTAAGCTGTCTCGGGATCAGCTCCCTCCAAAATTGCCTCGAATACTTGTGTCTCGGCTAATGCAGCATCTGTCTCTTTTTGTTGCTGCAGAGCCTCTAATGTCGCTTGGAGATGGGCCTGTTCAGCCTGGCGTTCCACTTGGTGTCGGGCCTGTTCCGCTTGGTGTCGGGCCTGTTCAGCCTGGCGTTCCACTTGGTGTCGGGCCTGTTCCGCTTGGTGTCGGGCCTGTTCCGCTTGGAATTCAGCTTGGAGACGGGCCTGACTTACTTTTATTTCTACTTCACTGTTCGTATGCGCAGCTCTGGCTTGAGCTGCTCCTAGTTTAGCCCGTGCTCTGGCCAGGGCTATGCTTACTCTAGAACCACCCGATGACCGTGAGCCAACTTGCGACCTGTAGTAACCGGTGCTTATAGACCGATTGTCACGTTCTACAGTTTCGTCTGCCTGCTTAAGGTCTTCTACTGGCTGCAAAGCATTTTCGCTATTATCTTCTGACATGTTGATGTGAGATAGATGTGCTCTACGAGGTTAAGGCTTACTCTGGGTTCCTCCTGCTCCGCTCTTCACAGCTAGCCGTATTGCTATCTTTTCACTGATATCTTTTAACTGATATCTTTTCACTGTACTGGCCGCGCTAGACGTGCTCCTATCTAGCTATCCAGCAAGTTAAACACTCATTCAAAATAATTCTTCCTGAAGCTGCTGCTGTTTTGAAGCTTTTACTTGAACAAATTTGTGAAACTGTAAACAAAGACAAAGTATGTTTTGTACATAAACTGAGTACTACACATTCGATATTACACAAGATATAAACATATTTACAACAGTAGAATAGACTAATTGTATAACTAACTAACATTTGAACTAACTTCTGTAACTATTAAATATTAACCTTTTACAAACATAGTATTATCAAAATATTACTCTGACAACATTGCTATTACGCTAAGAACTAAAGATACTCACAGATATTGCGTTTGGCCTAACATATGAAGTCAGATTACACGGGATTGAAAATCCCTCATGGAATTCTCCATTACTTAAGTCAGGTTCTTCCTGGTAAAACTGCTTCCTGGGGTCAACAGGAAGAAAGGTAAGAAGGTCAAATGACCTCTCACAGGAAGAAAGGAACAAAGGTCAAATGACCTCACACAGGAAGTAAGGAACAGATGACCTTTCCAGCTTACAAACTGGTAACACAATAACCGCCACCAGAGGGTGCTATTGCATGTAAAAACATCCAGGATGTCACAATGTCCATTGGTCCAGAACAACCATTAATAAATGTATCTATAAACATATCACACATATCCATGAATTCTAATAACTAATTACCCTTGTGCCTGCCATAATTGAATAGCTGTTACTGTGTGCAAGTTGTGAGATGTGGGAGTGATTGATGTTGGTAGCTAGAGATTGTTGGTGGGTGAATGCTGGTGGTGTGGTGCTTTAGGCAGTGTGTGAAGATTATGGTACAGATGGTGGTATGTAGCATTAGTTGAAGCATTCACTCACACTAACCACCCAAGTGAGGTTGTTAAATTTATTCCTGCGCTGTGCGTGGGTCCTGGGGACCACCGTGCTGCCTGAGACATGTTGCGCCACCTTCCTCCACATGGTGCGGCCTCCTGCCACTTGCCAGGTAGCGCACTGCCCTCCGTCTCTCCACAGCGAAAACCATTGTCTCCAATGCTTCATCGGAGAATCTGCGGGCTCTCTCCCTGGGGCATGGACCTGACATGAGCACACCTGGTTCAGTCCTCCAGCTCCTTCTCCTTGTTCTGCTTCTGCTTGCTGAGGCAGCTGCACAGCCAGCAAAGCTGAGAATGAGGTTCTGCAGCATCAATGAACCTCCCCTTTAAGTAGTGAAAAAAGCCTGTGGCAATGATGAGTTGCGATTAGACTGCACCCGATATTGGTCCACCCTTTGAGTGTAACACCAATGAGCCTGGGTTTTAAGACTTGATTTAGTACTCCAATCATTTTATTGAGCAGTGAGGACGAATTTTGCGTGCAGTCTAAAGCATTTGTGCCTGGTGCTAAATCTCCAGCTTTTCTACTGACGCTGGCCATTCCTTGGCTATTATGAATTTCTAGCCCTATGACCCATATTCCATTGAAGCGTGGCTCCTCATTGGGAGTGTGGGATCGGTCAGTTTTCCCTGTAGTTTCTGCAGAATTGGATATTATGACACATGCTGTTACGCAATTCAGCTCAGCTCAATATTAGGCAGGAGCCACTCTTAAAATGCTCTGCTGCCTCCTGCCATTGAACTCTAGTGGATCATTAGTGGAGCAAGATTCAGCCGCTATTGATTCAGAATAGACCTAACCATGTAGCTTCTTTACCCAGATTCATTTTATGTCTTGCAATCCCTCTCAGGGCTCAGCCTGGTGCTGGATTAGGGTTGCTTAGCAATGCAGTGGTCAGGAGAAATTAAAATCCCCCAGGTCTGTGCTTTTAAAGGGTTTCTAGCAGGTGCTCTGGTAATTTGAGGCAAGTTGTTCTTGGGCATACTTCTGAGGAAGGTGAAAGGTGTGAAGTCACTCTTGCAATTTCCCTGACTCCCTTCAGGTTCCAGAGTGACTGTATACTACATTGCACAATATCGATCAACAGAAACCATTCAGAACTTGGGCTCAGGAGGTTCCTGAGCAACAAAGAGCCTCCCAAACTCTCGGGCTAAAATTCCTGATTTTATACTTACTGATTTTATACTTGTGGCCTCATGCAGCTTGTTGTGGTAATTTTCTCCTCAGTCACTGAACTGTACATGCAATGTAGTTGCTGCTTATCAGTGGTCAGCAGAGTAGGTATTGTTTATTGGGAGAAAAGTTGTATTTAGAGATACTTGATTAACAGCAACTCAGCACTCAGTCTTGGGAATGGGGAATTTTGGTCACCATTGTTGGGGAGGTAGTAGCAGTAGAATCCTGGGCCTGAATATGATCCCAAACAGGCAACCACTAATTTCCTGAATATTAAAGGCCCCTTTCAACATGAAGTAAAAAGAAAACCAATGCTCTTGGAGCAGTGGTTATTATAACACAAATAAATTGTTCGGAGTTTGTAATTTCCCAATTAATATATTATTAATAATATTGAGTAAAACATTTGTCAGCTGTTGTACTGAGCCATTCTGGCAACAACAACAACTTGTATTTATATAGTGCCTTTAATGTAGTAAAAAGTCCCAAGGCACTTCATAGGAGTATTATAAAACAAAATTTGACGCTGAGCCACGTAAAGAGATGTTAGGGCACAAAAGACATAGGTGTTAAGGAGCATCTTAAATGAGTAAAGATAGGTAGAGAGGCAGAGAGATTTAGGGAAGGAATTCCAGAGCTTAGGGCCTTGGCAACTGAAGGCACGGCCGCCAATGGTGGAGCGATTAAAATCGGGGATTCTCAAGAGGCCAGAATTAGAGGAGTGCAGATATCTTGGAGGGTAGTGGAGCTAGAGGAGATTACAGAGAGAGCAAGGGGCAAGGCCATGGAGGGATTTGGAAACAAGGATCAGAATTTTAAAATCAAGGCGCTGCTTAACCGGGAGTCAATGTAGGTCAGCGAGCACAGGGGTGAACGGGACTTGGTGTGAGTTAGGACATGGGCAGCAGAGTTTTTGATGACCTCAAGTATACCGAGGGTAGAATATGAGAGGCCAACCAGGAGTGCAATGGAATAGTCCAGTCTAGAGGTAGCAAAGGCATGGATGAGGATTTCAGCAGCAGATGAGCTGAGGCAGGGGTGGAGTCTGGCAATGTTACGGAGGTGGAAATAGGCGGTTTTAGTGATGGCGCTGAAGCTCATCTCGGGGTCAAATATGACACCAAGGTTGCGAACAGTCTGGTTCAGCCTTAGACAGTTGCCAGGGAGAGGGATGGGCAAGTGACTAGGGAACAGAGTTTGTGGCGGGACCGAAGACAATGGCTTTGTCTTCCTAATATTTAGTTGGAGGAAATTTCTGCTCAGTCAGTACTCAGCCAGGACAAGCAGTCGGACAATTTAGAGACAGTGGAGGGGTCGAGGGAGGTGGTGGTGAGGTAGTGCTGGGTGTCATCAGCGTAACTGTGGAAACTGACACTGTGTTTTCAGATAATGTCACCGAGGGGCAGCATGTAGTTGAGAAATAGGAAGGAGCCAAGGATAGACCCTTGGAGGACACCAGAGGTAATTGTGCAGGTTCAATGGATAAAAACTTTCTGCAAGGCCCTATGATCTCTGTGCCTAAATTCCCAAGACATATGCCCAATGATGTATATGAATTTGTAAAATCTACTATATCCTTAGATTTTTGTTAAAAGGCATCCTGCTTAAATCTAAATTGTTTTATTGTTATTATTAAGGCAAAGTATTGTATTTTATGGAGAGAGTGCAAATGCTGGCTTCACCCTGGGTGCAATCTAATGTTGTTGGCTGCATTGTCAATGAATGATGACCCATTTCTCATGTATTATAATTTGATTAGTGCTAATTGGAATAGTATCTCTAGAGAGCCCATGTGAATGAGATTATCTGGAATGATTGATGTCAATCTGATTGTTAGATGTCGCAGCAACTGAATGTCTTGAAGATATTTTGTTGAAGGCGGAGGAAGACTGGAAGGAGACACGGAGACAATCTGCAACTTCTTGCCCTGATCCAGAAATGATAGAGGAAACATACGAAGAAATCATTCATGATGCTCCTGTGCCAGTGAAAAAACTGTAAGATTCCCCATTATAAATGAGTATGCTACAGACATCCTTTCATTTGTGAGTACATCAAAGTTTTTAAAGCTTGAGAGCAAGCATTTTTTTTCTATTGTCAGCCTTTGTAGGTTGTCATTTGAAAGTATAAACAAAGTCAATGCTATAGAGTATACAGCAGAAGAAGTGTATAAAGGTAAGTGGTTTTATTTTTTTCTAGTTTCCTTGTGCAGTTAGAAGAAGCAGGAGTACTCCCCTGCTCTGGGCTTCCGTCCCTCTTCCTTGACCATGAGGCCCTCCCTAAATCCCTCCCCACCACTTTTTTAAGTGCTGGAAACTTTTCCTTCGGATCCTGCCGCCTGACATCCCGCTTCTGCCCGCCAGGTTTGGGCAAGGGACTGATGTGGGCTTTTGCAGATGATGCCTGGGAATTAAAATCTTCCGAGTCTCATGCTGTGGAGGTCCGTATGATTTGTCATCCGCCTCGGCCATCGACAACAGAACTCTCGCACTGGTTAAAAGTAGCTCTTTGGTGTTCTCTTTATGGCGAGTTTAGGGTTTTCATACAGTTGAAGAGTTAAATGTCATTGCAGTCGGTTGACTGAAACAGATGTCAGTTTCAGCAATGTATCCACATTTTTTGATATTGGCCAATCCTCTTGGGAAGGGAAAACTTACACCAACTGAGAGAATGCAGCCGGGTTTGACATAGATTTAGTGGATTCAAAGCATTGATAAATGCTTTTTGTTGTAGGATATCTTTATGTATATCCATGGATGGGTACTTATCATAGGTGTAAGGAGAAGAAAAGATATATTGTATCGGGTTATTGCATGAGGATTTTGATAGAGAATAATAACAGTGCCATATTCATCCTCAGATACACGTTAATTTTTACCCTCTCTTAAGTTCTTTCTTAGATACATAGATGGCATAGTATACTTTTGGATGCCTTTTTTTTTCTTTTAATCACAGGGACAGATTGACGCAGACCAATAAGTTCCTGGGTATGACAATTCTCAAGTGTTTCATATCTTCATGAATCCATTAAAAGGGCAGTGGGTGCAAACAGTGTCAGCAGACTTAAAGGAACTGGAAAGATATTTGGCAATGAGATGGCACTGTACATTTGTATTGAACCCTTCACAAAGATGAGTGTCCCATGGCACTATAAGGGATATGAGATCAAGTAGTATATGGTAGTGTTTCAAATGCTGAGGCCAATCTTGTGGATCGCAGTGGTCGCTTCTGGTTCAGGAGGTTCATAAATTGCTATATTCCAATGCTTTAAGGCAAAACTGTGCTTGGCTAAGGTGACAGCCCTGTATTTGTGGAAGAAGATGGAAGATACATTTTCAATGGTTTATGATAGGGTAGAGTGGAGGGCCTTAGCTGAAACAGAGTAATAAAGTGTTGTTCATGTACATCTTGTGGTTTATGAAGGCCAAAGAGATCACTTGAGGTGAAAAGGAGCATGAGGATGTAGAACAGGGTGATAGACATCATAATCCTCTGCTAGTTCGGTACAGCTACTGTGGTACTGAAATAGCACTGGCAGTCATCAGCATACCTTGTGCATACATATGTCATGTCTGGACCCAATCCATGTCTGCAAAGGCATCACTAGAGCTAAACATGGAAGATTTTGAGCTCAAAACAGAAAGCGACCCTCAACCAAATAAAATACCCTAAATCTGGCATTAAGTTGAAGATGCCACTCATTCAAGGCGTAAGGTTGGTTATTGTAGGAAATGGGGAATACAAAAACCTAGTGTAGTAGAGGTATTACATGAGGTCATATTATTGAGAATGAGTAGGGAGAGTTTTATTCTATAGCACAATATCTGACCTAGCAACACTGACAATGAGTGCAAAAAGTAAAAAAGAACTTGCATTTATATCGCACATTTCACATCTTCAGGATGACTCAAAGTACTTCGCTGCCAATGACTTACTTTTGAACTGTTGTAAAGTAGGCAAACACAGCAGCCAATTTGCACACAGCAAGATCCCACAAACAGCTGTGAGATAAACGTCCAGGTAATTTTTTTTTAGTGGTGTTGGTTGAAGGATGAATGTTGGTCTGGACACTGGGGAAACTCCCCTACATCTCTTCGAATAGTGGGATCTTTAGCATCCACTTGAACAGGCAGATGAGGCCTTGCTTTAACGCCCCATCTGAAAGATGACGGGCTGGAGTTTCATTGAGGAGTCGGGTTGGAGGCGGGACTACAACTTTCGGGGTTGTAGTCCCGCCTCCATCGAGATGCGGCCAATCCACGCGATTTTAACTTGATTGACCTTGTTGAGCCCGCCCAGTGCGCTCTGCAGACCAATTAAGGGCCACCCGGCAACAGGTGACGTCACAGACTGAAATTTCATCTATCAAGAGATTTTGACAGATGAAATATCAGCGTTTCACAGCTGTTTGAACACTGACAGTCTTACTTCTAACATGAGTCCTTCTCCACAGACTATGTTAGAAAACTCTCCTGCACAGAAAGCTGCAGGCTGTCACTTTTGACAGTTCGCAGCCATTCTGCTTTCTGTGCCGGTGAGATGACGGACTCCCGGGACCTAAAGGAAGGAAGGCTGTAAAGGTAAGAAAAGGTAATTTACACTTCTTTAATCACTTTAGACACACCAAACACACTTACCTTTGCACTCATGCACACATCACTCACCTGAACCCCGACGGCCCGACTCCTCTAACTTGCTGTGGTTTGGAGCCATCGGGAATCCCACACTTCAACCTTCAAATAGGGATTAGGCTAAAAACTGCCTGTTAACTACCTGTTAACAGGCAGTTAATTGGCACTAATCCCCTTCCCGCCTCAGGTAGGCGGGTCCCAGTGCGGGGCGGGTACCCGCCTCCTTTGAAACTGGCATGGAGGCGGGTTGGGGGTGGGATGGTGTCGGGACCCCCGATTTCGGGATTTTAACCCCCCACACACCTCCAATCCCGACTCCACGGCACAATGAAAATCCTGCCCAACATCTCTGACAACTGAAGTGTCAACTTAAAACTTAACAGTGTCAACTTAAATTTAATGTTCTCAAGTCCTGGAGCTTGACCCACAACCCTCTCTGCTAAGAGGCACAAGTGCTACTAACTGGGCCAAATACAAAAAGTATTCCATTCTCTATCACTGACATTTCCTTCACTGAGGAGCACAAAGGTCACACAGAAAGTCTATTCATTAAATTATGCGGGATGGGTGACTAACCTTGCAGATTTAGTTATTACAGGGGGTTAAAATAGATTGAACAAATTTGAATGAATGGCCCTTATCACCTTGATCATTTTGTATTTTTTTCATTCTAATTAATGCCCCTCAGAAACATATTGAAGAGAATTTGAATTCTCTTTTAATAAAAATCAGAGGAGATTTGCAAGGCATGTATAAAATGTAATTGATTTTAGGTGCTGCTGGCATTTCAATTATTTTTACCTTTCTCCATGGGATGGAGGAAGCCTCTTCCCTCTGATTAAAGGAGAGGTGCGTGAAGGGCAAATTTGTTTGTGGTAGCGGTAATGCAAGTCTCCCACTGCCAATCTTATTTTAAACTCCCTTACCTTTATTTTATGTAAATTGTAACGGTGGATTAGCAATCAGCTGCTTCACCAGGATAATCATTCTCTACATGGATGAACTAAATATACTGTACAACAATCTGTAACCTGAGCCTTTTTTCTGGGCAGCACACGATAGTCTGTTGCTCACTATCAAGACTGCAACTGTAACTGATTTGCAGATAGCAAGAAGGTAGGTAGGGCTGGGTGGAGGCTCTTTTTGTTGAATATATAAAGTGTTTATTGTTTAAACACAACAACATCAGAGGAGAAATTCAACCTCGGGGTGCTAGGGAGTTGAATTTTGGCAGATTTGTAGCAAGGGGCATTGGAATTTAAGGCATAACCAAACCACTTGGTTTCTGCTCCATTTAAAGGGAGTAGCAAATTCTTCGGTGGGGAACAGTAGAGATGAGCACTTCTTCTGCCTGCCCTTCCCTTTATGTACTTCCACATTCCCAGGCTACCTCAGGAATCCCTCCACATAAACCTCTGATTGGCCCAGTGGAACATATGTCTGCTGAGAGCAGGAGACATTTCCCTTCTGTGCCTAAAGTAGTCCCCAAAGTTAAAAAAGGTAGATGACAACCAACTGCCATTGAGACAAGAGCCTAACATCGCTGGACAGAAGCAAGCTTGAAAATCCCCCCATTTACTTGTTCAGCTCAAGGGCGACTGGCTCCTCCTCTCAAAGTGGCAAGGTGCCGCTGAGATAATGCTGCCTCTGGGGTCAGGTTCCTCACTGCATTGCTGTGTGGGCTTGGGCACCCAACCCTTTTATTTAAATGACCCCATTCCTGGGACTTGGGATGGATTCACAGTGGAGCTGAGCAATGAGCAGAATGTTCTATGCCACAGTGGCATCATCAGAATTTCTACATCATCATCAGAAAAGACTAGAGATTCTGGGCTAGATTTTCAGTATAGACAGTTTTGGGGCGCTAACCTTAGCGCCCGCCCGAAGTTAGCGCCCGCCCCAAAGTAGCGCCCCGTTGCCGGAAATTCAGTGGCTTCGCCCTAAGAGGTTGGTGGAGCGCTAAAAGAGGCGTTCCACTACTATCTTTAGGCGCTAAGCCGGCGGTGCAGAGCGCAACACCCGAGCTCGGGTGCAGCGCACGGCAGACACTCTGGTGCCAGTGAGCTCTTAAAGGGGAAGGGTGCATGTGTTTTAGGAGGATGATGATGAGGAGGAGGAGGAGGAGGAGGTGGAGGTGGTGGTGGTGGTGGTGGTGGTGGTGGAGGAGGAGGAGGAGGAGGAGGAGGTGGTGGTGGTGGTGGTGGTGGCCGGAAACATAAATACACCGTTCACAACAACACACTGGATCCCTCCACACAACACATGCAGACTGCCTTTTATAGTGCAGGAGGAGTGCCCTTTAATTTGCGCTCCCCAGGGTGTGTTGCGTTCCATTTTACAAACGCTCTGGACGCCAGCCGCACAATGGGGCGGTCCGACTGAAGTTTGGATTTGGGGCGGCCAAAGGGCGTTGCACGAGGATTTGACGTCATTTTCTGCGCGCGCATCCGGGCGGCCGCTAAACTTTGCGCCGGCGCTAACGGCCAACTTAATTTGGGGCGGGACGCAAACTGCGCTGCGCCCGGGTGCTACACGCATAGCGCCCGAAAATCACTTCTCTTAAGGCGCTAACTGCTGGCGCAAGCAACTGAAAATCTAGCCCTCTATATTTTAACTTTAATATTTGCTGTATTCACAATATTTTGAACATGAATGTTACAATCTAGGGCATTCCTGACATTCTTTACTCATCATCACTGCAAAAATCTTTATACGAGAATTGATCTTTGTAGAGTCTCTACTAGCCTCTCACTTGTGTAGTGGCACAACAAAATAGGAAAAACTGATAGTAATGGGACACCACTGGTTATATGTCTCTATTTCCTTTGATGTACAAGCTCTCACAAAGGAAGATAAAAAGGTGTCTATCGCAATTAATCAACATTGTCCCACTTCAGATTACTTTCTGTAGTGACAGTCCAGAGGCAAAAGGAACTTGCAGATTTAAAGAAAACTTCAAAAAACATTTGTCTCACTTGGTTCAGATTCGTGGTGCTAAGGAGTAGAATTTTGGCAGATTTATGGCAAGGGGGCATTGGAATTTAAGGCATAACCCAAACCCACCAGGTTTTTGCTCCATTTAAGGGAGTAGTAAATACTGCGATGGGGGAACTGACATTTGATTGTGCACAATGGCCTAGAAATTCAGTATAGCCATGTTTGAGGCGCTACAGCCGGGCGTTCGCTAAATTTAGCGCCCGGCGCAACTTAGCACCACCTTCGCCGATATTCAGTTGCATTGCCCCAAGAGGTTGCTGCTGCGCTAAAGCAGGCGATGCACGACTATCCTAAGGCGCTAAGCCAGCATGCCGAGGCGCTAACACCGAGGGCGGGTGTAGCACAGGTGCGTGGAGTTTCTGAATGAAGGCAGACACGCTGGCGCCGGTCAGCTCTTAAAGGGGGAGGGTCGACTTGTTTGGCTGCCATGCCCTGCACACTGCAGCCCTGAAGCAAGGCCTGACCATTGCTGGTTCATCAGTTCTACACCCTGGACCATGGGGAAGCCCGCTATTCTTCCAAATCCCATTGCACGCTCTTGCTGCTTGTCCAGGGTCATGGGGAAGGAAATAACAACAGAAAATGCTGGAAAAACTCAGCAGGCCAGGCAACATCCGTGGAGAGAAATTAGAGTGACGTTTCGGGTCGAAACCCTTTTTCAAAACTGGAAAGGAAATAAAATAGATCGAAGGTAGGGCTGCGATAGAACAAAAGAAGTAAAAGAAACACATGGCAGCTCTGTCTCATCCTGCCAGTACACTTCACACCTAATCTCAGCCATCTTTTGTTTCCACTTGTCCTATTACCATTTCGTCTGGTTTTGAATACCTCTTAATGTCTCTTTTACTTCTTTTGTTCTATCGCAGCCCTGCCTTCGATCTATTTTATTTCCTTTCCAGTTTTGAAAAAGGGTTTCGACCCGAAACGTCAACTCTAATTTCTCTCCACGGATGTTGCCTGGCCTGCTGAGTTTTTCCAGCATTTTCTGTTGTTATTTCGGATTTCCAGCATCTGCAGTATTTTGCTCTCATGGGGAAGGAGATGTACTGACGTCTCCTTCTGAAAAGGGCATTGTTCACCTGGCGGATGCAGCAATGTACCGCGAACTGGGAGATGTTGGCAATGTCCCCAGTAGCGGATTGGAAGGAGCCGGTGGCATAGAAGTTGAGAGCCACCGTCACCTTCACTGCCACCGACAGAGACGTCCTGCCCCTCAGATGTGGCTGCAGATCTCTGCGAAGCAGGTGGCAGATCTCAGTGACCACCTCCCTTCTGAATCGCAGCCTCTGAACACACTGCTCCTCAGACATGTTCAGATATGAGAACTGCTGGCGGTATACCCTGGGTGGGTAAGGCCTGCAGTGCCGACGCCTGTTGGCCCTTCTCCGTGTGGCCATGACTGGCACTCTCTCACGGCGTCTCTGATCCCTTTGAATGCAATGCAGAAAGCCAACGTTTCCACCCATTGCAACCCCCATTATATGTGGTGACTCAAGGCTATGGCACTGAAAGTGAAATCCAAGTACAAAGCTCTGGCCTGAAGCCAGAAGTACCTGTGCGAGCGCTGAGTCAAAGCAGAAAGCTCTCTGCCTTTGTCTCTCTCCAAATATCCGTCTCTCACACAGAAGGATTGCCACAAAATGGCTGCCACTTATAATGCAGGAGGAGTCTCCTTTAAATAGTGCCACCTGCGCCCCGCAGTGACTGGGAACCGTTCCCCTCTACCAGTCGCTGGGGGCGCCAGGTGCAAAGAAGGGCGGCGCCACTGAAGTTCCGGTTCGGGGCGCACCAAGGGCGTTGCACCATGAAATGACATCAGGATCTGCGCGCGCAGCTGAGCGGGCATTGCGGTTTAGCGCCGCCGCTAAATCTTGAGTGAAGTTTGCGAGAAGCGCAGATCGCACCGCGCCCGGGCGCTAGCCGCTTAGCGCCCCACTTCTCCTCCTCCTAAGGCGCTAGCGGCTGGCGCTAACAACTGAATTTCTAGGCCAATATCTTCGCATTTGATACAGGAACACAATAGTTCCACATCCCACCACTCTCTGTGTAAAGAAATTACTCCTAAACCCTTATTTGATCAGTTAGTGGCCATCTTATATTTATGCCCCCTTGTTCTGGACTCACCCACAAGTAAAAACAGCTTCTCCACATTCACCGTACCAAATTTAAATCTTATAATTTAAACAGGATTTCTGTTTCTATCACAACAGAAGTCTAAATTACTAATTTCAGAAACTTCACCCTGTATCTATATAGTGCTCCTCACATACAGAAAAATGTCTCAAAGTGCTGTGCAATAAGGAGGAAGAGGCCAGAGTGGACACAGAGGATGGGGACTAAAAGACAGGGGGCTAGATTTTCAGTTGCTAGCGCCAGCAGTTAGCGCCTTAAGAGAAGTGATTTTCGGGCGCTATGCGTGTAGCGCCCGTGCGCAGCGCAGTTTGCGCCCCGCCCCAAATTAAGTTGCCCGTTAGCGCCGGTGCAAAGTTTAGCGCCCGCCCGGATGCGCGCGCAGAAAATGACGTCACATCCTCGTGCAACGCCCTTTGGCCGCCCCGATTCCAAACTTCAGTCGGACCGCCCCATTGTGCGGCTGGCGGCCGGAGCGTTTGGAAAAAGGAACGCAACACAACCAGCGCGCGCCCCGAGGGGCGCAAATTAAAGGGGACGTGCTCTCCAGTATAAAGGCCAGCCTTTTTTCAGAAAACACTCTTGTGCAACGCATTTCTGGAGACACAACAAGGAGGATAGCTAACTGGTTTCAAGCAGCAAGAGCTCAGGTATTTTTGGACTCAGGCCAGAGCGCTGCAAGTGGCCTTTTGGAAATTTGAGTGTTTGCCAGGATTTGATGGGGGTTGCATGGGGTGCCAACGCGGAGCTGCAGCTCCATGTCCGTAGGGCTCGCAGACGCATTGTGAGAGGGGCAGCCCTGGCTAGAGGCAGAGGGGGCTACAGGCGTCGGCCACGTAGGCCTTAACCAGTCAGGCTATACCGCCAGCAGCGCTCCTACCTAAACATGAGTGCCGCGCGATGTGTTAAAAGGCTCCGATTCCGAAAGGAGGTGATTGCAGAGATCTGCCACCTGCTTCGCCGAGATCTGCGGCCAAAGCTCAGGTGCAGGGCGTCTCTGTCGGTGGAAGTGAAGGTGACGGTGGCATTGAACTTCTATGCCACCGGCTCCTTCCAATACGCTGCTGGGGACATAGCAAACATCTCCCAGTACGGCGCGCATCGCTGCATCCGCCAGGTGACCGAAGCACTGTTCAGAAGGAGAAGCCAATTCATCTCCTTCCCCATGGCCCTGGAGAGCCAGCATCAGCGCGCATTGGGATTTTCCAGACTCGGGGAATTCCCCTTGGTGCAGGGCGCCATTGACTGTACGCATGTGGCTTTGCGGGCCCCTCTGGAGCATGGCGAGCAGTATCGCAACAGGAAGGGCTACCATTCTCTGAATGTGCAGCTGGTGTGTGACCACAAGCAGCGCATCATGGCAGTCAATGCCAGCTTCCCAGGCAGCAGCCACGATGCCTTTATCCTGCGGCAGAGTACTGTGCATGACATGTTCCAGGCACAGCCTCCCCCAAGAGGATGGCTACTCGGGGACAAAGGCTATCCTTTGTGCACCTGGCTCATGACCCCGCTCCGCGCGCCCAGGACCGCTGCTGAAGAGGCCTACAACGAGAGCCATCAAACCACCCGCAACATCATCGAGCAAACTATTGGGGTCCTCAAGCAGCGGTTCCGCTGCCTTGATCGCTCCGGAGGAGCTCTCCAGTATTCGCCGGACCGGGTCTCCCAATTTGTGGTGGTTTGCTGCATGCTACACAACCTGGCTATCCGCAGGACTCAGGCACTGCCACCTGACGTTGGACCAGCACCTCAGGAGGAGGAGCAGGAGGAGCATGAGGAGGAGGAGGAGGAGGAGGAGCAGGTTGTACGTTCCCAGGAGGGAGCGACCAGGGCCAAGGGCCGCACGACGCCACCTTATTACACGGTACTTCTAAGCCCCCTGTCAGGGAATGGCCAGGGGCCATGAGGGAAGATGAATGCAGCCGCTCCGCAAGCCCTCAGCCGGCGAAGCCAACAAACACTAAGAAGAACAACCATGGAGACTGCATGAATAAAGATAATTATTTATTACACAAAAATGAAAAGCCCTTCCCACATGAATCCCCAAAAACAATAAACGGGCCCCACAAAAAGCCCAACAAACGACTCACTCCCACAAACTGGGGAGGAGTCACTCCACATTTCTTCAAACCGGGCCTCAACGTCGGCCTAACGCAAAAAATAAGCCCTCCAACAACACAACCATGGGCAAAATAAAGATGGCCACCGCCATATAAAAGGAAAGCTGGCCACACCCTCTACTGAGTGGCCCGCGAGGGCGAGACCTTGCCCAGCCTTTTGCCTCCCCTGCCCGGCCTGCTGCTCCTTCGCAAGCTCTGCCCAGTGGCTGCTGCGAGGCTGGAGGAAGGCGCCTGAGGCTCAGATGCCCTTCCGCCAGATGCCGCTGGGGGGCGGCCTACACGGCGTTTGGGCCTCGAGGGGCCGTCTGCTGAGTGGCGCACCTGAGCCTGGCCACCATCAGCTGCAGCCGCTTGCCCTTGACGCCCCAGTGGGGGAATGGCGGCGACGGATGGCGCAATGTGGGCCAGCTGGCGTCTGGGATGCGCTGGCTGGTGCTGTGGCGCGGTGGCACTCGGCCGGGCCCGCACTGCAGGATCCGCAACAATCAGCCGAGGGGCGGCTTGCTGGGATGGTCCAGCGCGGCGGCTGCCCTGGCGATGCCTGCCTGAGACAGCGCGTGTGGCAGCAGTGAGTGCCCCTGTTGTCCTGGTGTGCGCCCGCATCACATCCGCCAGGGTCTTGACGGCATCAGTCAGCATGCCGCCACTCGCGGCAGTTGCTGCCCCGAACTCGCGCACACTGGTCGCCAGCGACTCGATGGCCTCAGGCATGCGCCCCACCACGCTCATGAGCTCCGTGTGGCGCCGGTCCGAATCCTCGGCCATCTTATCCAGCTTCCGCACCTCCTCCGAGGTGAAGGTGTCCGGACTGGAGTCGCGACTCTCCCGCTGGGGAGGAGGGGGCCGAACTAGGGGACCCTTGCCACGTTGGTGGCGGCGAGTGTGCCGATCAGCAGCACTCCCCTCTGATCCTTCCCCCCTTTGGGGGGAAGGCCGCGGGCCACGCGCACGGCTCCTGGGTGGCTGGACGCCACTGGTCCCAGAAGCTGCATTGCCCTGCGACAGTTCCTCCAGGCACTCGTCCAGTGAGGAGGTGTCAAGCATTTCCTCCTCTCCTGCGGGACGTGACTGTTCCCCCGATGGTCCGGCTTGCTCCTCCTCCTCCTCCTGCTCGGAGGTGCTGTCACTGGCAGCTTCAGGGTCCTGGTCATCACCAGCTGAAAGCAGGAATGCACAAGAGTAGCTTCAGAGTGAGGAGACGGCGTCAGCGAGGGAGTTAGGACTGGTGGCATTCAGCGCATTGGTGGGACAGTGGCAAAGGAGGTAGCTCGGATGGGCCAGTGCGACGCGAGAGGGCCAAAAGGCGAGGTCCTTACCATTGCCGGGCAGTGGAGGGTCGGCTACTCCGCACGCTGTGGGGACGATCACACGGGCTCCCATGAGCACACACACGCGCTCCTCCAGCCGAGTGAGCTTCTGCAGCTTGGCGCGGCCACCCCTGGCACGGGCCTGGCGATTAAAGGCTACTTTAGCCTGCAAGAGAAAGGACGGGCTGTAAGTGCGCAGTGTAGCCCTGATGTAGTGTGCACTGCCTCCCATGGTGGAATAGCTTGGCCAGAGTGAAGCCCTGATGTAGTGTGCACAGCCTCCCATGGTGGAATAGCTTGGCCAGAGTGAAGCCCTGATGTAGTGTGCACTGCCTCCCATGGTGGAATAGCTTGGACAGAGTGAAGCCCTGATGTAGTGTGCACAGCCTCCCATGGTGGAATAGCTTGGCCAGAGTGTAGAGTGCCGAATGGCCAATTGATGCTCATGACTGTCCCAATGCTGCTGGCTGAGGGCTGGCCAATAGGACTTTCAGCTCCCTTTGCCCATCATGTCAGGTGTACATGCAAGAATGAGGAGGAGACTGGAAAGGGTACTCACCCTGACAATCCTGGTCAGGTCGTTGTATTTTTTACGACATTGTTTGTGGGTCCTGGGGGCATCGCCGGTGAACGTCACCCTCTGGGCGATCTGCTTCCAGGCTTTGGTGTAGTCATGGTGGGTTGGATTCCTCCCACTCTCTGGGAACAAGATCTTGCGCCTCACCTCCAGAGCTGTGACCATTATGTCCAGATCACCCTCTGAGAAGCGCAGGGCACGCTCACGGGCCTTCTCTGGCGTTGCCATGACTCCCTGGGGCTGAGCAGCAGTGTTGAGGCCTCTTTGCAAGGCTGCAGTGTGCAGGGCGTGGCAGCAGACCAATTCGTCCCTTCCCCCTTTAAGAGCTGGTCGGCGCCACGGGGTCTGCTGTCAGTCCAAAAATGACCGCACCCGCGCTGCGCCCCACCTGGGCGCTATCCCTCTGGACCGCCGGCTTAGCGCCTAAAGATAGTAGTGGAACGCCTCTTTTAGCGCTCCACCAACCTCTTAGGGCGAAGCCACTGAATTTCCGGCAACGGGGCGCTACTTTGGGGCGGGCGCTAACTTCGGGCGGGCGCTAAGGTTAGCGCCCCAAAACTGCCTATACTGAAAATCTAGCCCACAGTCAACAAGGAAGTTTTGATAGGTGGCAAGTCAGAGAAAGTGGATAGTGTTCCAGAAGGCTGAATGCGGGCCACCAGTGATGAAGCAGAAGGAGTGAGGAGAAGCCTTGTATTAGAGGGGTGGATGGTGCTTGTAGGAATGTGAGGTAGGAGGAGATCACTAAGTGTGAGACGAGGCCAGGGGGAGGGATTTGAAATAAAGGAATGATAATTTACAAATTGACATACTGCAGCATAAGAAGTTAATGGAACTTGGAGAAGATGGGACAATGGGAATATGCAATTTCTTTTCTTAAAAAGAAAAAGATCAAGGATTTCCAAATGTAGGTTTTCTTCTTTGTTCCAGGGAGGTTTCCTGCTTTACTTTTCAAATCTGCAGCATTTGCTATATTAAGATATGCTGCTCTATATTTAATGTGCCATAAAAGATTCAGTTCAAACTTACCAGTTTCTTCATAGCAAAGAAGAATAATGTTGCTGTAAGTTAGAATCTATGATTACACTGAAATAATTGATGGGTTCTAACTCACAAACTCAGTGTTTATGAGTAGATGATTGTAAGGTTGAATATAAAATTAGATAGCTATAGTATGATAGTATAGTATGATAATGTATTGAGAAGATTCGCTCAAGATAGACTATTAGCAAAAGTTGATTATCTCATTATATAGCTACCACCCACGCCATCCTCCTGCATCTGTGCACCTCAAACTGTTTGGTAGAGCCTCCTCACACATTCCACTGAATATTACTGTTGATTTACTAATTGGTGTTATAGTAGTATAGTGTTCGAATATCTTATACTTTTCCTCTATTTTCTGTTGTGAAAAATGTGATGAATATAAACATTTGCTTTTGCACTTTTACATCTTCCTGGAGGTTTGGCAGTAATCACTTTCTATTAGGGCTCAAAGTATAAACTAATTGATGGCCCTCTAACAGAATACTGCTCTGAAAAGGCCAATGATGACACCTTTTCCATGAAAGAGTGTTTTTATTTCAGCTGTCACTGAAAGAAGGAAATGCTAGACTAAGTAAGAAAGGGAAAATAGACTATGAGAGTAAGCTTGCAGGGAACAAATAAACTGACTGTAAAAGCTTTTATAGATATGTGAAGAGAAAAAGATTGGTGAAGTCAAGCGTAGGTCCCTTGCAGTCAAAATCAGGGGAATTTATAATGGGGAACAAAGAAATAGCAGACCAACTAAATACATATTTTGGTTCTGTCTTCACAAAGGAGGACACAAATAACCTTCCAGAGATGCTGGGGAACATAGGGTCTGATGAAAGGGTGGAACTGAAAGAAATCAGCATTTGTAGGGAAATGGTGTTAGGAAAATTGATGGGACTGAAGGCCGATAAATCCCCAGGGCCTGATAATCTACATCCTAGGGTACTTAAGGAAGTGGCCCTAGAAATAGTAGATGCATTGCTGGTCATCTTCCAGAACTCGATAGACTCTGGAACAGTACCCATGGATTGGAGGGTAGCTAATGTTACCCCATTATTCAAAAAAGGTGGTAGAGAAAAAGTGGGGAATTATAGACCGGTAAGCCTGACATCAGCAGTGGGGAAAATGCTGGAGTCCATTATAACAGATGTAATAACAGAGCACTTGGAAAGCAGTGACAGGATCGGACAAAGTCAACATGGATTTACAAAAGGTAAATCATGCTTGACTAATCTACTGGAATTTTTTGAGGATGTAACTGGTAAAATAGATATGGGAGAGCCAGTGGATGTGGTGTATTTGGACTTTCAGAAGGCTTTCGATAAGGTCCCGCATAAGAGATTAGCGTGCAAAATTAAGGCACACGGGATTGGGGGCAAGGTATTGACTTGGATAGAGAACTGGTTGGCGGACAGAAAACAAAGAGTTGGTATAAACGGGTTGTTTTCCGAGTGGCAGGCAGTGACTAGTGGGGTACCGCAAGGATCGGTCCTAGGGACCCCAGCTGTTCACAATATATATTAATGATCTGGACGAGGGAATGTGGATGTAATATCTCCAAATTTGCAGACAACACAAAGCTGGGTGGGAGGGTATGCTGTGAGGAGGATGTTGTGAAACTCCAGTACGATTTGGACAGGTTGGGTGATTGGCAAATGCACTATAATGTGAATAAATGTGAGGTTACCCACTTTGGTGGCAAAAACAGGAAGGCAGATTATTTTTTGAATGGCAATAGATTGGGAGAAGGGGAAGTGCAAAGAGAGCTGGGTGTTCTTGTGCACCAGTCGCTGAAGGTAAGCATGCAGGTGCAGCAGGCGGTAAAGAAGGCAAATGGTATGTTGGCCTTCATAGCGAGAGGGTTCAAGTACAGGAACAAGGATGTCTTGCTGCAGTTGTACAGGGCCTTGGTGAGACCTCACCTTGAGTATTGTGTGCAGTTTTGGTTGCCTTATCTGAGGAAGGACGTTCTTGCCATGGAAGGAGTGCAGCGAAGATTCACCAGGCTGATACCTGGGATGGCAGGAATGACGTATGAGGAGAGATTGTGTCGATTGGGCTTATACTCACTGGAGTTTAGAAGATTGAAAGGGGATCTCATCGAAACCTATAAAATTCTGTCAGGCCTGGACAGACTAGGTGCAGGAAGGATGTTTCTGATGGCCGGGGAGTCCAGAACCAGGTGTCATAGTCTAAGGATAAGGGGTAAGCCATTTTGGACTGAAATGAGGAGGAATTTCTTCACCCAGAGAGTAGTGAACCTGTGGAATTCTCTGCCACAGAGGGCGGTGGAGGCCAGTTCATTAAATATATTCAAGAAAGAGTTGGATATATTTCTTAAGGCTAAAGGGATCAAGGGATATGGGGAGAAGGCAGGGACAGTGTACTGAATTTGGATGATCAGCCATGACCTCATTGAATGGCGGAGCAGGCTCGAAGGGCCGAATGGCCTACTCCTGCTCCTATCTTCTATGTTTCTACCTTTTGACATCCACAATTTGCACCATATTGCTCAATCTTTTCTCTCCATAACTGTCTCTAAATAAAATTATTTTGCTGAATGTTATATGTTTCTAAATCTTATCAGGTCAATTTAATCAGTATATTATTGTCCACTATAGAACTAGTGGCCTAGGTTAATATAGTAGAACATTGACTAAATTGATGCGTAATTCATAATGTTTACAGCCAAAGAAAAGTTTTTACCAACTGCTGCTCTCCTCTCAAAGCCATGGTTTCCTATGAGGGTTATTTTTCTCTTTCATGCATCTCATCAGTTTTCGTGATAGAAACACAGATAGACCAAGAGGGATAATCAGCAACAATTTGCATTTATATACGACTTTAATTAATGTAGAAAACATCCCTTAGTGCTTTATAGGGAAGTGGGGGGAGGAAGAAAAAAGTAGTTAAAAAATGAATCCAGTAAATGAAGATCCAACAGAGAGAGAGATAAATTGAAATAGAGAGGAAGATAAGATCAGAGAGCAAAGAGAAAGTTTTGATTTTGGAGATAGGACATAGGAACCTAGGAACAGGAGTATGCCAATTAGCCCCTCGAGCAATTCAATGAGGTCATGGCTGATCTGTGACCTAACTCCATATACCTGCCTTTGCCCCATATCGCTTAATACCGTTGGTTAACGAAACTCTATCAATCTCAGATTTAAAATTAACAATTGATCTAGCATCAATTGCCATTTGCAGAAGAGAGTTTTAAACTTCTACCATCCTTTGTGTGTAGAAGTGTTTCCTAAATTCACTCCTGAAAGGTCTGGCTCTAATTTATGACTATGTACCCTAGTCCTAGACTCCCCAACCAGCGGAAATAGTTTCTCTCTATCTAGCCTATCTGTTCCCCTTAATATCTTGAAAACTTCAATCAAATCACCCCTTAACCTTCTAAATTCCAGAGAATACAACCCTAGTTTGTGTAATCTCTCCTCGTAATTTAACCCCTGGAGTCCGGGTATCATCGTTCTGATAAACCGACACTGCACTCCCTCCAAGGCCACTATATCCTTCCTAAGGTGTGGTGCCCAGAACTGTTCACAGTACTCCAAGTGTGGTCTAACCAGGGCTTTGTATAGCTGCAGCATAACTTCTACCCCCTTGTATTCTAGTCCTCTAGATATAATGGCCAGCATTCCATTAGCCTTTTTGATTCTTTTCTGTACCTGTTCATGACATTTTAATGATCTATGTACCTGGACACCCAAGTCTCTTTGGACTTGCACTGTTTTTAGCTTTTCACCATTTAGAAAGTACCTTGATCTATCCTTTTTTGGTCCAAAGTGGATGACCTCACTTTTGCCTGCATTGAAATTCATTTGCCACAGTTTTGCCGATTCACTTAATCTATCAATATCTCTTAGTAATTTTATGCTTTCATCTACACTGCCTACATTGCCACCTATCTTTGTGTCATCGGCAAATTTGGATATATGGCTTTCTATGCCATCATCTAAGTCATTAATAAATACTGTGAATAGTTGAGACTCCAACACAGATGCCTGCGGGGCACCATAGTCACATCCTGCCAATTAGAGTACCTGCCCATTATCCTGACTCTGTCTCCTGCCGCTCAGCCAATTTCCTAATCAGGTCAACACTTTGCCTTCAGTTCCATGGGCTTCTACCTTAGTTAACAGTCTCTTATGTGGAACTTTATCAAATGCCTTCTGGGAGTCCATATAGATAACATCCATAGACATTCCCCTGTCCACTACTTGAGTCACCTCCTCCAAAAAATCAATCAGGTTTGTCAGGTATGACCTACCTTTCACAAATCCATGCTGGCTTTCTCTGATCAGCTGAAAATTTTCAAGGTGTTTAGTCACCTCATCCTTAATTATAGACTTTAGTAATTTCCCAACAACAGATGTTAGGCTAACTGGTCTATAATTCCCTGGTTTCCCTCTCTCACCATTCTTAAATAGCAGAGTGACATGCACAATTTTCCAATCTAAAGGGATGGATCCTGAATCGAGAGAACTTTGGAAAATTATAGTTAGGGCATCTGCAATGTGCTCACCTACTTCCTTTAAAATCCTGTGATGGAAACCATCTGGTCCTGGAGATTTGTCACTCTTTAGTGCCATTATTTTCTTCATTACTGTTATTGTGCTTATGTTAATTTTGTTGAGTCCCTGTCCCTGATTCAATATTAGGTTCCTTGGATTTCCAGTTACTGTAAATACTGAAGCAAAGGAATTATTCAACATGTCTGCCATTTCCTTATCATTGTTGACAATATCACCATTAGCAGTTTTCAAGAGGCCCACATTGCTCCTGACCACCCTCTTTTTCCTAATATAATTGTAAATTTTTTTGTGTTGATTTTAACATCCATTGCAAGTTTCTTTTCATACTCCCTTTTTGTAGCTCTTAATATCTGTTTTGTCACCCTTTGCTGTTCTTTGTATCTTTCACATTCGCTAGGATCTGCACTATTTTTTGCATTTTTGTATGTTTTTTCTTTTAGTTTTATGTTGTTTACTGCTATAGTCGTCCATGGCTGTTTTTATTAGCAAATAGAGTTCTTGCCCCTTGGGGTATAAACTGGTTCTGTATCACATTAAATTATTTTTCAACACCTTCCACTGATCTTCTGTCATTTTACAATGAACAGATTTGCCCAGTTTACTGTGGATCATCTCTGTCTTGTCACATTGAAGTCAGCCACACCTAAATCTCGAATCTTAGTGGTTTCATGTTTCTCCCTTTCAAACACTACATTGAACTCAATCATGTTGTGATCGCTGTTAGATAAATGTTCACGCACCATTAGTCTGGTAATTGAATCTGGCTCATTACTCATTACTAAACCTAATATGGCATGCCCCCTTGTTGGTTCTAGGACATACTGTTGTAGAAAACTATCCTGGGCACACTCAAGAAATTCACTACCTTTCTGACATGTGCTAGTCTGCTTATCCTAATCTATCTGAAAGTTAAAATCCCCCATGAAAACCACTCTGCCTTTACTACATGCTTGTCTAATCTCTGCATTTATACAATCTAGCACTTCATAGCAATTATCAGGGGGCTGATACACAACTCCCACTACAGTCTTAAATCTTTCCTATTTCTTAATTCTACCCATAACACCTCCACTACCTGCTTACCTCTCGTTATATCCTCTCTTATCATTGAAGTGATTTCATCCTTAATCGTTAAGGCTATGTTTTGATTTCTTTTTGGGTTCAATAAAGACTCATTTCTGAAAGAGAATGTTGTTTAATCTAAAGTCTTGTTCAAGACTTTCTACAGTTTTTTACAGAACACACTATGCTGTGATGCATCTAGAATGAAACTGAAAGTAAAACTCCTCTGGACTGCTTGTCTCTCACATGACCTCTGCTGGTCAGGCACAAGTAATCAAAAACACAGACAAATATGCTGTAAGGCATAAGTAATCAAACACAGACAAATATCATCACTATTTGCTGATATCATTACATCTCCCTTTCTTAAAACAAAAGTATTTTACTTTTAACTAACAACATTTAATGAACTTACATTATCATTATCATGATCAAGGTTTTTTACCCTTGCTTTGTGTGTTCACATGAAATATGTCAATACACTAGAACTTGAAGAAAGAATAAGATAACATTACTTCCTTCTTTAACAATAGTCCTTAAATTTGCTCAATGAGTCTCTCAGGAGGCTTCACATGTCTTGAGGATTTTCTGATTGATTGTCCTTGAATCTGAGTTGTTGCCTCAGATGATTGGTTCTCAGCTGTGTGATCAGGTTGTTCACCAGTATCAGTCTCTTGACCTGCTGTGGCTGGTCCCATGAGAAGATCTCGACGATTTCTTCTCAGAACAGCACCCTCATCTGTCTGAATGGTGTATGATCTTGGTTGAACTTCACTCAGGACAGTTCCCTTCTGAGTCCATGTGTTTGTTTTGTCTTTCAACCTTACTTGGTCACCAGTGTGGAGTTCAGGTAGGTTTTGTGTTCCTCTGTCATAGTAGTACTTTTGCTTTTCTTTCTGTTGCTCTTTGAACTTCCTCACTTTCTCCCCCTCTTTTGTTTTCAGGAGGTTCTCCGGGATGGGTAGGTTTGACCTTAGCCGACGTCCCATCAGGAGTTGGGCTGGTGACAGACCACACTCGAGCGGCGTTGTGCGGTATACAAGCATGCTTTGGTAGAAGTCAGTTCCACTGTCTTTTGCCTTGCACATCAGTCTTTTCACTGTCTGGACCGATTTTTCCACTAGTCCATTGGACTGTGGATAGTGAGGACTTGACGTTGTGTGGACAAAGTCCCACTCTTTGGCAAAGTGTCGGAAATTTGCATTGTTAAACTGGGGTCCGTTGTCTGTGAAGACCTCGCTTGCCACGCCATATCTGGAGAATATGGCTTTCTAATATGTGGAGAGCTGATTTCGCTTACTTGCCACAACTGCTTTCACTGTCCCATCAAGTTGCTAACTTCAGATTTTTTCTCTTTCAGCCACTTCTGACATCATGTTTTGATTTCTTTTTCGGTTCAATAAAGACTCATTTCTGAAAGAGAATGTTGTTTAATCTAAAGTCTTGTTCAAGACTTTCTACAGTTTTTTACAGAACACACTATGCTGTGATGCATCTAGAATGAAACTGAAAGTAAAACTCCTCTGGACTGCTTGTCTCTCACATGACCTCTGCTGGTCAGGCACAAGTAATCAAAAACACAGACAAATATGCTGTAAGGCATAAGTAATCAAACACAGACAAATATCATCACTATTTGCTGATATCATTACAGGCTACTCCTCCCCCTCTATCATTTTCCCTATCTTTCCTGTAGACCTTATAACCTGGTATATTTAGTTCCCAGTCCTGATTGTCTTGCAGCCATGTCTCTGTAATGGCTACCATGTTATACATAGAAACATAGAAGATAGGAGCAGGAGTAGGCCATTCGGCCCCTCGAGCCTGCTCCGCCATTCAATGCGATCATGGCTGATCATCCAAATTCAGTACCCGGCCCCTGCTTTCTCCCCATACCCCTTGATCCCTTTAGCCCTAAGAAATATATCCAACTCCTTCTTGAATATATTTAATGTATTGGCCTCTACTGCCTTCTGTGGTAGAGAATTCCACAGGTTCACCACTCTCTGGGTGAAGAAATTCCTCCTCATTTCTGTCCTAAATGGCCTACCCCTTATCCTTAGACTGTGACCCCTGGTTCTGGACTCCCCGACCATCGGGAACATCCTTCCTGCATCTAGTCTGTCCAGTTCTGTCAGAATTTTAAAAGTTTCAATGAGATCCCCTCTCATTCTTCTAAACTCCAGCGAGTACAAGCCCAATCGACCCAATCTCTCCTCATACGTCATTCCTGCCATCCCAGGTATCAGCCTGGTGAATCTTTGCTAAACTCCTTCCATGGCAAGAACATCCTTCCTCAGATAAGGTGACCAAAACTGCACACAATACTCAAGATGTGGTCTCACCAAGGTCCTGTACAACTGCAGCAAGACATCCTTGTTCCTGTACTCAAACCCTCTCGCTATGAAGGCCAACATACCATTTGCCTTCTTTACCGCCTGCTGCACCTGCATGCTTACCTTCAGCGATTGGTGCACAAGGACACCGAGGTCTCGTTGCACTTCCCCTTCTCCCAATCTATTGCCATTCAGATAATAATCTGCCTTCCTGTTTTTGCCACCACATTTATCCATGTTATATTGCATCTGCCATGTAACTGCACAATCACCCAACCTGTCCAAATCATCCTGTAGTTTCTCGGCATCCTCCTCACAGCACACACGCCCACCCAGCTTTGTGTCGTCTGCAAATTTGGAGATATTACATCTAGTTCCCTCGCCCAGATCATTAATATATATTGTGAATAACTGGGGTCCAAGGACCGATCCCTGCGGTACCCCACTAGTCACTGCCTGCCACTCGGAAAAGAGCCGTTTATTCCAACTCTTTGCTTTCTGTCTGCCAACCAGTTCTCTATCCAAGTCAATACCTTGCCTCCAATCCCATGTGCCTTAATCTCTTATGCGGGACCTTATCAAAAGCCTTCTGAAAGTCCAAATACACCACATCCACTGGTTCTCCCTTATCTATTTTACCAGTTACATCCTCAAAAAATTCCAGTAGATTAGTCAAGCACGATTTACCTTTTGTAAATCCATGTTGACTTTGTCCGATCCTGTCACCGTTTTCCAAGTGCTCTGCTATTACATCTTTTATAATGGACTCTAGCATTTTCCCCACTACCGATGTCAGGCTTACTGGTCTGTAATTCCCTGTTTTCTCTCTACCACCTTTTTTGAATAGTGGGGTAACATTAGCTACCCTCCAATCCATGGGTACTGTTCCAGATTCCATCGAATGTTGGAAGATGATCAGCAATGCATCTACTATTTCTAGGGCCACTTCCTTAAGTACCCTAGGATGTAGATTATCAGGCCCTGGGGATTTATCGGCCTTCAATCCCATCAATTTCCCTAACACCATTTCCCTACAAATACTGATTTCTTTCAGTTCCTCCCTTTCATCAGACCCTATGTTCTCCGACATCTCTGGGAGGTTATTTGTGTCCTCCTTTGTGAAGACAGAACTAAAATATGTATTTAATTGGTTGGCCATTTCTTTGTTCCCCATTATAAATTCCCCTGATTCTGACTGCAAGGGACCTACGCTTGACTTCACCAATCTTTTTCTCTTCACATATCTATAAAAGCTTTTACAGTCAGTTTTTATGTTCCCTGCAGCTTACTCTCATATTCTATTTTCCCTTTCTTAATTAATCACTTTGTTCTCCTTTGTTGAATCCTAAACTGCTCCCAATCCTCAGGTTTACTGCTTTTTCTAGCCAATTTATACGTCCTCTCCATGGATCTTATGCTATCCCTAATTTCCCTTGTTAGCCACAGTTGAGTCACCTTTTTTGTTTTATTTTTATGCCAAACTGGGATGAACAAATTCTGTAGTTCATCCATTTGAATGTTTGCCATTGCCTATCCACCGTTAACCCTTTGAGTGACATTCCCCAATCAATCCTACCCAACTCGCACCTTAGACCATCGTAGTTTCCTTTATTTAAATTGAGGACCCTAGTCTCTGAGTCAACTACTTCATTCTCCATCTTAATGAAGAATTCGATCATATTATGATCGCTCCGACCCAAGGGGCCTCGTACAACAAGATTGCTAATTAATCCTTTCTCGTTACATAATACCCAGTCTAAGATGGCCTGATCTCTGGTTGGTTCCTCGACATATTGGTCCAAGAAACCAGCCCGTAAACACTTCAGGAACTCCTCCTCCACAGTATTGTTACTAATTTGGTTAGCCCAATCTATATGTAGATTAAAGTCACCCAAGATTGTGCCCTTCTTGCATGCTTCTCTAATTTCCCTTTTAATGCCATCCCCAACCTCCGCATTACTGTTTGGAGGTCTATATACCACTCCCACTAACGTTTTCTGCCCCTTGGTATTTCTCAGTTCTACCCATACAGATTCCACATCATCAGAGCTAATATCCTTCCTTACAATTGTGTTAATCCCTTCTTTAACCAGTAATGCTACCCCACCTCCTTTCCTTTTTGCCTATCTTTCCTGAATATTGAATACCCCTGGATGTTGAGTTCCCAGCCTTGGCCACCCTGGAGCCATGTTTCCATAATCCCAATCAAATCATATTCGTTTACCTCTATTTGCGCAGCTAATTCATCCACCTTATTACGAGTGCTCCTCGCATTAAGACACAAAGCCTTCAGGCTTGTTTTTTTAACGCTCTTAGACCTATTAGAATTATTATTTACTGTGGCCATGTTTGATTTAAACCGTTGATTTCTCTGACTGCCACTTTTGTTTTTCTCCTTCCTATCTTTTGCTTTTATCCTTGTTTCCCTTTCCTCTGTCCCCCTGCTCAGGTTCCCAACTCCCTGCCATTTTAGTTTAAACCCTCCCCCAGAGCACTAGCAAACATCAGTCCCGGCCCTGCCCAGGTGCAAACCGTCCGGTTTGAACTGGTCCCACCTCCCCCAGAACCGGTTCCAATGTCCCAGGAATTTGAATCCCTCCCCCTTGCACCATTCCTCTAGCCATGTATTCATCTGAAATATCCTTCTATTTCTACTCTGACTAGCACGTGGCACTAGTAGCAATCCTGAGGTTACTAGCTTTGAGGTCCTATTTTTTAATTTATCTCCTAACTCCCTATATTCAGCTTTTAGGACCTCATCCTGTTTTTTACCTATATCGTTGGTACCTATATGCACCACGACAACTGGCTGTTCACCCTCCCCTTCCAAGATGTTCTGCAGCCGCTCTGAGACATGCTTGACCCTTGCACCAGGGAGGCAACACACCATCCTGGAGTCTCGTTTGCGGCCACAGAAATGCCTATCTATTCCCCTTACAATTGAATCCCCTATTACTATAGCTCTACCCCTCTTTTTCCTCCCGTCCTGTGAAGCAGAGCCACCCCTGGTGCCAAGAAGTTGGCTGCTGCTGCCTTCATCTGATAAGCCATCCTCCCCAACAGTACTCAAAGTGGTGTATCTGTTTGAGAGGGGGATGTCCACAAGGGACACCTGCACTACCTGCCTGTGCCTAGTACTTTGTCTGTTGGTCACCCGTTCCCTTTCTGCCTGTCCAACCTTTGCCTGCGGTGTGACCAACTGATCAAACGTGATATCCATGATGTCCTCAGCCTCGCGAATGGTCCAGTATCTTTCCAATCGCAGCTCCAGCGCCGCAATGCAGTATGCCAGTAGCTGCAGCTGGATACACTTCCTGCACCCATAGTTGTCAGGGACACAGGAAGTGTCCCTGAATTCCCACATAGCGCAGGAGGAGCATACCACAGGGCCGTGCTCTCCTGCCATGACTTACCCTTTAATTAATTGCAATTAAATTAAATCAAATCAATCCCACCAATTACACTACAGTTAAATGGTATATTTAAGGGCCCTGGTTTACAAACAGTCCCCGCTACACCACAGAGACTTTATTAGAAACTATAAACCACAGAGTTAAAGTTTAAAAAGAGAGAAATACTCACCAACCAGTCACTTACCTGCTTTCTGGTGACGTCACACTTCGATTACTTTTTACTTCTCTCCCTCTCTCTGAGACTGGAGATTAGTAAGCCTACTTGAGCCTCCACCGCTCTTTTGTACCTCGCCGCCGCCGAGATTCCCGCCGCCGCTCCAAGTTGAAGTTGAGCCTGCTGTTCATTAAATTTATTCCTTATACTCCATGCGTTTGTATAAAGATCACTTACTTGGGCCACACCACACTCTAACCTGTCCTTCAGCTCTAATATTTTACTCACATGTTTCTTATTTCTCTCTCCTGGTTTAATCACTTTACATTCACTTTACATCTTTTCATTTTCCCTTTACCTGTAGTGCTAAAAGCACAATTTCTGACTGTTACTCTAACTGTCTTCATTTTTGTTTGTTTTTGAATGATTATCTATACTACATTTCCCACTTGAGCCGTCCCCACCATTTACTAATTGAAACTCTTTGTGACCACCCTATTTATCCTTTCCGCTAGGACGCTGGACCCAGGCTGGTTCAGGTGGAGCCCGTCCCAACGGTACAGTTTCTTCCTGTCCCAATACTGGTGCCAGTGCGCCATGAAATGGAATCCCTCTTTCCCACACCACTCCTTCAGCCACGTGTTCACCTCCCTAATCTGCTTATCCCTACTCCAATTTGTACGTGGCTCAGGTAATAATAGATTATAACCTTTGAGGTCCTGTTCTTTAATTTAGCTCCTAGTTCCTGATACTCCCCAAATGGAACTGCTTGCCTATTCTTCCCTAGTTTGTTGGTCTCAACATGGACCACAATGACTGGATCCTTTCTCTCCCTCTCCAATATCCTTTCAAGCTAGATCGAGATGTCCCTCACCCTGGCACTAGGTAGACAACATACCATCTGGGACTCTTGATCTTGCTTACAAAGGATGCTATCTGTCCCCCTAATTATAGAATCCCCTACAACTACCACATTACATACACTTCCCCTCCTCCGCCTCCCCCCTTTGGCCAGCCTCCTGCTCCAAGGTGCTGTAGTCTGCATTCTGGCCATCCTTCTGACAGTCTTTATCCTTATCCTCACAGGTAGCAAGTACATTGTACCTGTTGAATAGGATCAGTTTCTACAGATCCTCGTTCTCTATCTCAACTGGTTCCCCTTTCTCTGTGCACTATCGGTCACACCAACCCCGTTCTGAACCTGCACCTCTCTACGAGGTGTGACCGAAGTCTGGAGCAAACTGTTTAGATACTGCTACCCCTCCCTTACGTGTTGGAGTGTCTCCAACTGATACTTCAGCTCAATGACTCTTAGCCAGAGAGATTCGAGACAGAGACATCTGCTGCAGATGTGTTAGCTCGGGACAGTCTCGCTGTCCACAAACTCCCACATACTCCAGTCCTGACACACAACCTGCTCTGCCATATCTTAGTCTAGGTTATTTATATCTACTTAAGTTTTTTTTTTACCCACTAACTTGCACTAAGCACTAAAACTGGGAAAAAAATTAAATGCCTCTATTTATTAGGCTATTATCTAAACTTACCAGAAATAAACTTAAGACTTGTCCCTGATCTGATCCTGAATAAAGAACTCACCAGCTACTCACCAATCAGCTCCTGCCCTTGTCATAGAGCCATAGAGTTATACAGCACAGAAAGAGGCCCTTCGACCCATCATGTCTGCACCGGCCATCAAGCCTTATCTATTCTAATCCCATTTTCCAGCACTTGGTCCGTAGCCTTGTATGCTTTGGCGTTTCAAGTGCATCTCTAAATGCTTCTTGAATGTTGTGAGGGTTCCTGCCTCTACCACCCTTTCAGGCAGTGAGTTCCAGATTCCAACCACCCTCTGGGTGAAAAAGTTTTTCCTCAAATTCCCTCAAAACCTCCTGCCCCTTACCTTGAAACTATGCTCCCTGGTTATTGACCCCTCTACTAAGGGGAAAAGTTCCTTTCTATCTACCCTATCTATGCCCCTCATAATTTTGTACACCTTAATCAGGACCCCCCTCAGCCTTCTCTGCTCTAAGGAAAACAACCCCAGCCCGTCCAGTCTCTCTTCATAACTGAAACGCACCAGCCCAGGTAACATCCTAGTGAATCTCCTCTGCACCCTCTCCAATGCAATCACATCCTTCCTATAGTGTGGTGACCAGAACTGCACACAGTATTCCAGCTGTGGCCTAACTAACGTTTTGTACAGCTCCATCATAACCTCCCTGCTCTTATATTCTATGCCTCGGCTAATGAAGGCAAGTATCCCATATGCCTTCTTAACCACCTTATCTACCTGTCCTGCTGCCTTCAGGGATCTATGTACATGCACACCAAGGTCCCTCTGATCCTCTGTCCTTCCTAGGGTCCTACCATTCATTGTGTATTCCCTTGCCTTCTTAGTCCTCCCAAAATGCATCACCTCACACTTTTCAGGGTTAAATTCCATTTGCCATTGTTCTGCCCATATGACCATCCCGTCTATATCGTCCTGTAGCCTGAGGCTTCCCTCCTCGCAATTTACCACCCCACCAATTTTCGTGTCATCTGCGAACTTACTGATTGACGTAAGAAAACTACTGGGCACTTAGTCTGACTATTAAACAAGGCTTTAATCAACTGTTTTTCAACATGGAGATCTAGTTCTGTCCTTCTCTAGTTCCTGTTAAAGAATGTCCTGAGCAAGCTGGGCCCATGCCCAAGTATTTATACTCTCCCTGGACAGCGCCACCAGCAGGCTGCCCAGTATCATTTCAAAAGTCATTTCCACATGAATGACAAGATTCATGACACTGATCATACCTCCTACATTCATATCTGAATCATTAATGTACACTACAAACAGCAAGGGACCCAGCACCGATCCCTGCGGTACACCACTGGACACAGGCTTCCAGTCACAAAAACAACCTTTGACCCTCTGCCTCCTGCCACTAAGCCAATTTTGCATCCAATGTGCCAAATTGCCCTGGATCCCATGGGCTCTTACCTTCTTGACCAGTCTCCCATGCGGGACTTTGTCAAAAGCCTTACTGAAGTCCATGTAGACTACGTCAACAGCACTACCATCATCCACACACCTAGTCACCCCCTCGAAAAATTCAATCAAATTGGTTAGACATGATCTCCCCCTGACAAAGCCATGCTGATTAATCCTTGCCTCTCCAAGTGGAGACTAAGTCTGTCCCTCAGAATGTTTTCCAATAATTTCCCTACCCCTGATGGTGGGCTCGCTGGCCCATAATTCCCTGGTTTATCCCTACTACCCTTCTTGAATAATGGTACTATGTTAGCTGTCCTCTGGCACCTCCCCTGTGGCCAGAGGGGTTCTGAAAATTTGTGTCAGAGCCCCTGCAATCTCCTCCCTTGCCTCACACAGCAGCCTGGGATACATCTCGTCTGGGCCTGGGGATTTATCCACTTTTAAGCCCGCTAAAACCACTAGTACCTCCTCCCTCTCAATGCTAATTTGTTCAAGTATATCATAATCCCCCTGCCTGATTTATATGCCTGCATCGTCCTTCTCCATAGTGAACACAGATACAAAATATTCATTTAAAACCTCACCCACATTCTTGTTCCAGGACCTCATCCCTCTTTCTACCTATGTCGTTGGTACCAATGTGAACCACAACCTCTGACTGTTCGCCCTCCCCCTTCAGAATACCCTGCAGCCGTTCAGTGACATCCTTGACCCTGGCACCAGGGAGGCAACATACCATCCTGGAGTCACGTCTGTGGCCGCAGAAACGCCTGTCTGCACCCCTCACTATTGAGTCTCCTACCACTATTGCCCTTCCACTCTTACTCCTCCCCCCTTGTGCAGCTGAGCCACCCACAGTGCCATGAACTTGGCTCTGGCAACACAGAAAAACGGTTGTTGAGTGAGATGCACTCTGGGGCTTTCCTGACTACCTGCCTGCCCCCCTTCTTCTGACTGGTGGTCACCCATTCCCTCTCTGACTGCACTTTCTTAAGCTGCGGGGTGCCCACGTCTAAAAATGTGCTATCCACGTAACTCTCAGCCTTGCGGATACACTGCAGTGCCTCCAGCTGCCGCTCAAGCTCCGAAAACCGGACCTCAAGTTGGCTAAATCATTGGCACTTACTGAACATGTGGTCATCCTGACTGCAAGAAGCGTCTAGGAATTCCCACATGCTGCAGGTCATGCAACGCACGGGACTGAGGTCCCCCGCCATACTTTTAATTATAAAACTCTTACCTCAAATTTAAACTCGCGGATTCTCACTCTCCTGAACTACCTTAACAATGAACTACCTTAAAAGAAATAAACTTAAAATTGAAGAAAAACAAGCACTCACCCACTACTCATCAATCAGCTTCTGCCCCTGCGCCGGCGTCACTTTCTGTACTGTGACGTCACTCTTGAATTCTGCCGCCGCTCCCGCTGCTGCCGCTGCTTGACTGGGCCTTAAAATCACCCACCTTTATTTTCTCCCACAGCCGCTGCTCCTTCGCAGGTCTGCCGCTCCTGCTGCTGCCGCTGCTCCTTGTGCTGACGTCACTTTAGGCATTTTTACCTCTCGCCCTGAGGCTCGCGCACCCTCACCTCTGGGCTCTCTGATTCTTCAACTGCTTGATCAGATGAGCAAAATAATAAACATACAAAATATAGTATATAAGTATATAGATATACTTAGCCTTATAACGTCACTTTTTGAACGTTTCCCTGCCTCTGCTTTGGTCTCTGCCTTGCTGCACTACTGCTGCCGCCTGGTTCCCGTGCTGCTTTTAAATGTTCCGCTCTCCTGATGTGCTTTGCTGCACTGCCTGATCCACTGTAGAAGAGGGAAAAATACAACTCAAACCAAGGCAGGGGGTAGTTGATGGTCAATGAGTTAGTGAGTGAAGTAGAGCAGGATCATGACTGGTAGTTCATGACACAATCTCATTGAAAATGCTTCAAATGCCTCTGAGATTTCCTTTTAAATCTTGAAGTTGTGCTATCTTTCTTTGAAAAATGTGCAATCTTATAGATTTGTGGGAGAGGAAACTGTAGGTAGATGGGGGGAAACAAGGCTTAAATGATTCTGTATGCTCGCTGCTTTACTTTTTGCAGTTCTCAAAGAGCGGCACCTTTCTCTGGCTCAAAAAGCATGTACATGACCTGCCGACTGGCCTCTAGTAATAGGACTCTGTAGGCAACCAATAGGATTAGGAAATGCACGAGAGTGCCTCAAGTGACTTTCCTTATATTTTTCTTCCTCTGTAGGAAAGATTGCAAATTCACCATAGGTCAAGCATTCCTCTGGTCACTGTGGCAACATTGTTAATGTGTTACTGAATCATAATTGTGTTGCTGAAGAAAGGAAGAACTTGTAGCCCCTTATCATGTCCCGAGGACTTTCCAGGTAGCTTCACAACCAATTAATTATTTTTGAAGTGCAGTCAATTGTATAATATAGAAAATGTGGCAGCCAATTGGTGCACGGCAAGATCCCACAAACTCAAATAAATGAATGACCATTTTTGTGGTGCTGGTTCAGGGAGGACTGTTGGTCAAGGCACCAGCAGAACTCCCTGCTTTTCTTTGAATAGTACTCCCATACAAGCAGATGGGGCCTCAGTTTAATGTCTCATTGAAAGATGACACCTTGGACAATGCAACATTCCCTCAGTGCTGCACTAAAGTGTCAGCTTAGATTATGGGGGTGAACCCCGTTTCCGATGAACTTCTGCTGAAGTCATGACAGCGGAGTTGGAGAAGTCCAAGGAAATACCCTGCACCACCCCCGCATATGTTCCAAGTCCAGAGTGAGACTTGAACCCACAACCTGCTGATTGGCGGGATAAAATGCTAGCAACTGAGCCAAGCTGGCAAAAGAATGCTACATATAGCCACCAGATAATTCTTAATTTAAATGTGGGAAAATCACAGGCACAGCATACTCTGGGTGTAGTAAAGTTCATACATAGATATAGAGCACTTTATTAAAGGAACATCTATTAAAGAGAGAGGAGACAGAGGAAGGTGAAACAAACAAAAAGGTAATTGAGAAGGGAGTGAGGAAATAGTCGGACACGGAGAGATTATGATACCAAATGAAAAAAATCATTGGCAGGATAGGCGCACCAACGTCAGTGTTGTCGCTCAGGCCAACATCCCCAGCATCGAAGCTTTGACCACGCTCGATCAGCTCCGATGGACGGGTCACATCGTCCGCGTGCCCAATACGAGACTCCCAAAACAAGCGCTCTACTCGGAGCTCCGGTACGGCAAGAGAGCCCCAGGTGGGCAGAGGAAACACTTCAAGGACACGCTCAGAGCCTCCTTCAAAAAGTGCAACATCCCCACTGACACCTGGGAATCCCTGGCCCAAGACCGCACAAAGTGGAGGAGAAGCATCTGAGAAGGCGTCGAACACCTCGAGTCTCTTCGCTGGGAGCAAGCAGAAGCCAAGCGCAAGCAGCGCAAGGAGCGCATGTCAACCCAAGCACCCCACCCACCCGCCCCTTCAACCACCGTCTGCCCCACCTGTGACAGAAACTGTAGGTCCCGCATTGGACTCATCAATCACCTGAGAACTCATTTTTAATGTGGAAGCAAGTCATCCTCGGTTCCGAGGGACTGCCTAAGAAGAAGAAGAAATGAAAAAAGTATGTAAGACATGCAGAAAAGTGGATGGATTTTCCTCCTTGCTGTAGTAGCAGCAGATCGTCACTGGTATGAGACCTCTTTCTGTCCTTTGCCTGCACTCCTGACCTGGCCAGTTTCTCAAGGTGAAGGTAATTTAAATAAAAGGGCGGGTGACGGGGGCCATTTACATTGCTTCTGGGTTATCTGCCTCAGCTTGTGGAAGGGAAATTACAGTGACATCTTGCCACAATGTATCATAGCCAGTGGTGCCAGCTAAAGATCTAAAAAAAATTATGTTCAATTTTGAATTTTGCTCTTTCACTAATGCGATTGATTGCACTAGGCCAAATCTCAATTTAATATTTAACCACCAAACCCACTGCCCATAGCGACACTGGACACCAAAAATGCATTAGCATTCCTTGGGCCCAGCGTTGCCAAGTCGCAAATGAAGGGTAATGCGCCCATATTTAGATGGACCTTTTATACGTCTGATATCACTTCTGGAGCATAATCCCAGAAGTGGCGTTGGATGGCAGAATGGCTCTTTGTTCATTTTCACAGTTTATGCCCAAAATGGAGCTCAGGAAAATCTGCCTTGAAGAAGAGTAGAAAGACAAAGAGATACAAACAAATAATTAGAATGGAACAGAAGCAGAGAAACAGTTACAGAAAGAAAGACAGACAGATTTGCATGTATATTGCACAATATCACATTGAAATGTCTCAAAGCATTTCACACACAATCAGTATTGCACAATATCACATTGAAATACCTCAAAGCATTTCACACACAGTCAGTTATTTTGAAGTCCAGTAGTAGCTGTTATATTGGCAAGCACGGCTGGCAATTGGCAACACCCCACAAATAGCAATGAGATGAATGATCAATTAATATGATAATTAATTTTGGTAGTGTTGGTTCAGGAAACAATGTTGTTTAGAATATTTCTTTGAATACTACCATGGAATCTTTAAACTCCACCTGAACTACCAGAACAGGACATTATTCTATCATTTCATCCAACAATACAGCACTCCCTCATTACTGATCTTATGGTACTCAAGGAAGATAGTTTTTATTTGTCTGTGAGCAGTGCAACTTGAGATCCACTAGTAAATTAAAAGATACTTTGTGGGGTGGGCTATTTTTTGAAAGTGTAAAATGAAGTAAAAATAAATGGGGAAAAAATGATTAAAATGTCAGCTTTTGTGCCATATCAAAGGTTAAGATATCTCAGCAGTCAAGATGTTAACATGTTACAATAACACATTCATTATAATGTTAAATTAATAAATGATGTTACTGCCCAAATGTTTTTATGACTTACTGTAAACTCAATTTCCAGTTGCCAGTCAGTTTTTGAGATTTAGCCTTCAGCTACTAAATAATTCATATGAGAAGATCAAGTATGGACTTCATTCTTTGTTCAAGTGTACTCCAACTCCTGGAACACGTTCAAGAAACAATGTAGCTGCTACTTAAAAATGAATTCGACTTGGCCCCATTACTCAGGATGTAATATATGGACCTTGGCCAAGGAGAAACTGCTATATAGATGCCCCACTCATTTACCGGGATGTGGTGGTCGATAACTTCATTATACCTGAATCATGAGTCTTCATGCTGATGGGATTAGTTCTATAGCCATCTGCTACTGGATCAATATCCCTGCTGAGTGCATTAACATCAATAGTTCACATACAAGTGTCAGCAATGCATCATTAATATTCATTTTTTCTAACCCCCTCCTCCCTACCTGGACAATATGTGTCGACTAACTGAGTTTTTAGCAATACAATCATGTCTTTGGTCCATACAGTCGGCTGAAACATAAACTCATCCATATTCTCTTTGTATCATTTTGATTTTCATCTGGAATTGACATGCATAAAAGAGAAGACAACATCAAAAGTGACCTTAAAACCTTTGTGACCCAGTCTCCAGTTGACATACAACTTGCAGTTTTAAGTGCTGATGGCAGTTAATAGTGCCTGAATCAAAAGAGATGCCCTGATTTTAACTTGACTTTTCCCTGACCTTTGTAGGAGAAGGTGATCTAACTTGTATATATATCTCAATCCCTCAGCAACCCTCTCGCCCTGCCCATTGCCAAACAGGATAGCATGTTGGAAAAAGATACAATGTTTAAAGATGCCTCTGGAAGCTTGTGCAAACAGAATTCACAAGACAGCCACTCCGACAACCTAACGGTGAATGGTACATCCAGACTTGAACAGGTAACTATAAGTGTTTATCTTTGTATAGAATACCAGATTTAATTGGTACTTACTAAGCCTAGGGAAAATAATGAAACTATAATTGCATCACAGTGTGACACACTGCTTCTTTGCTCCTAATATAAGATTGTAGGACAGCAATTGAGTCATTTTTCTTACTTGCTGCATAAAAGCTTCAAATATTTTGACAAGTTGGCTTGTTTCATAGCTACTAACATTGGTCTTTGGCTGAACTTTGCAAAATAGCTCTGATTGAATTTGATGTTGCACAGCTGTGCGAATTACTAACGTTTAATTTTTCACTGATATGTATTCAAGACATTTTAGGAAACTTCCGTCCAGGCTGTCAAAATGTAATTTCAGTGCTTTAATTCAGGTGTAACTAACACAGTGCTTCAGAAATCTTTGACCAGCTGTTACTATCTAAATGTATCCAAGAGTAATAATTATTAGCGTTCTCACAAAATCATGTTTGATAATCTGAACCAAGCATATTTTGAGCAAAAAAATCCTCCATTTTGCTGTTTAATCCAGTGCTACCCAATAACAATGATCATCTGTCTAGTTGGTGGACTCACGAGGATCCAAGTGCATCTTTGAGTGAACTTGGATTGTAAAACAGTTCCAAACAATTTGGCCCAGAAATTCGGGTCGGGGGCTTCCCGCGGGTGCAAGCCCCCGACCTGCACTTACCTAGCGCGCCGGCCGTTGAGCTGTGGGCCCCCGTGGGATTCTGATCCTGGGCCTCCTCCAACTGCTGGCGCGCAGTGTTTGCGTATCCCAGGGGTGCAGTTAGTTCGATGCGTCCCCTGGGATCACGTGGGCCATGGAGAGCCAATGGTAGCAGGGAATGCTTCATTCATAAGTTTGACAGGAAGACCTGTCAAACCTATAAATACTATAAGCCCTAAAACATCACTAAATCTTCAAATAAATTTAAAAATAACATCACATTTTTAAAATAAACTATAAATTACATGAAATAACTATTTTAAACAATAATTTAAATTTTTGAAAAAAATAATTTTATTTTCTAACGGGGCTAAAAATAAACTTACCTTTCTTTAAAGTATTTAAAAATAATAAACCTGTGGAAAAAATGTTTTAATTTTAATTAATGCCCGGGAAAACCTGCAAAAAAAACGTAAGTTCAATGCGCATGCGCTGCCTCTGCGGCACTTGCGTTCGACTTCTGAACCCCGTCTTTCAGGGGAACGGGAGTGCCGGTTTCCCGCGCATGCGCATTGCATGCACAAAACCGGCACTTCCATTAGGCTTACGGGTGAGTACCCCGTGTGTACTCACCTGTGGAGATCCGAATTTCTGGGCCAAATAAGTACAGATGTGGTGGTATAGGAGGTTAGTACACTGTCCTTTTACCCCGAGACATTAGCCTGGAATTTGATCAGGGTTTCTCCTGATTGGCCACCATAACTTTGGCAAAATCCCGGAAAAACGCACAAATGGGGGTTTCCGCCAAAGTTAGAGCGGCCGATCGGAAGAATGTCCAAGGAAATTTCTGGCAATGGATTTGACTCAAGTGAAAGCTGATGAGTTGAAAATCTTGTTTCTGGGCTACTTGAAGATACAGCTGGAAGCAAAAGTAAAATATTGCAATTTGTCATTTATTGAAACAATTGTGTGAGTGTTTGGGTACCAATGAGACCCAAACAAAAATTATGAAAGAAGCAATTTTGGCTTAACAAGTCATCCCAGAGACAGTAAACCAACACTGTAATAGAGGTCTGAAATACGTCTAACAGCAGCATCATGTTTCCAAATTGGGAAACAGTGAACAATTGACAAACAAGGAATTTAAAATGAACATAAATGTAAATCAAACTCTGCAACATGGTACATCCACTATTTGTGATTAATGTATGTTGACTCTGGGTACTGAATATTCTCATATCAGCCATGACTCAGTTGGTAGCACTCTGCCTCTGAATCAGAAGTTTGTGGGTTCATAGTCCCACTCCAGAGACTTGAGCACAAAAATCTAGGCTGATACTGAGGAAGTGTTGCACTGTCGGAGGTGCCATCTTTCGGATGAGACGTTAAACCGTCTGCTCTCTCAGGCGGCTGTAAAAAGGTCCCATGGCACTATTTCAAAGAAGAACAAGGGAGTTATCCCCGGTGTCTTAGCCAATATTTAACCCTCAATCAACATCACTAAGAAACAGATTATCTAGTCATTATCATGTTGCTGTTTGTGGAAGATTGCTGTGTGCAAATTGGCTGCCCCATTTCCTACATTACAACAGTGACTACACTTCAAAAGCTCTTCAAAAGCTGTAAAGTGCTTTGAGACGTTCTAAGGTCATGAAAGGCGCTATAGAAATGCAAGTCTTCCTTTCATGCAAGGCCTTTCATTGTGTATTATAGATGCCAGCATGTTAGGTGAATGGAAACTTATGAACTGGCATGGAAAGGAAGGTACTATTAAAGCATCTATTGAAAGAAATACTTGCATTTATACAGTTAGTTGAAATGTCTCAAAGTGCTTCACAATTAAATATTTTTTTTTCGAATGCTCTTGTATAGGCAGGAGTGACACTGACAATGCTGCAACGCTGCACAAACAGCAATGAGAATGAGCAGTTAATCTGTTTATTGATGATCTTGGTTGAAGGATGTATGTTAGCCAGGATACTGGGAGTCTTTTTCAAATACAGTCTACGCTTAATTCAAAGTCGATTAATTCAAATTGGAATTGTGCCAAAAACACTGCTGTTTTATTAAATTGTTTAATTCAAATTACTGATGTTTTTTTCAAGCAAAAAAAAACTTTGTATTAACAGGAGTAGACTGCAGTGCTCTGAGACTTCTAAAAGCCACATGTGCAGGACTTTGGTTTAAGGTCTATTCACACCTTTTCCTGCACTGTAGTGCCAATCTAGATTATGAGCTCAAATCCCAGTGTGGAGCTAAAACCCACAATTTCCTGATCCAGAGGCAAGAGTGCTAACAATGGAGTCAAGTTATCATTTGAGGAATATGGCGTTGCTTGTGAACATACTTTATATTTCATATTATAGTTCATTTATGAAGTTCATATGAAACTGTGTGGAGGACCAAATAGAGAGATAACTCAAAATACTTTGTTTAAGCCAAGCTGATCCTAGGCAACGGCAGACATAGAGGGTTACCAGTACTTATACAATTCGCAAGTCACTACCATATGAGCAGTCACCAAGTATGGAGAATGCAGCATCTCAACTAGTTGAAGATCTATTCAGGAGATGTTGGCTGGAATTTTTACTTTGAAGAGAGTGGGGGTTTGCGAGTAAGTGGGCAGTTAAAATCACTGAAATTGACAGTGTGTTGGGAAGCTGCCTTCAGCCCGCCTACTTCCGCCTTTAATTCTGACATGTTTCTCAGAGCGCCAGAGACCCGTTCGGGAGAGGTGGGTGACCTAATTAAAGTAATTGAGAGGTCATTAACAGGCTATTAATAGGCTTTTTAAGCTGATGTAGCAGCTTTTACTAGCTATTCACTGGATTCATGTGCTTCCTGAACCTCGCCTGTGAAAGGAAGGCGAGAGCTGAGTGACCATTGTGCGGGTTGAACAATGGATAGTTGAAAAAAATCACATAAATACTCACACCTGCTTCCTTGCTTAAGGGAAAGGCTCTTGCTGACACGATTTGTGCTCAGAATTTGCAGGTGATTTCTACAACTTTGGAAGCCACTCTCACTACATTGAAAGTCACTCTCACTACATTGGAGGATTGTGCCTCTGAACTCCACTTTACCTGGCACCTATCAGATCAGCATGAGTGCACTTATGCTGTTTTACCTTGGACCTCAGATTCAGACCAAGATGAGTCCCAGCAACAACACCAGCAGCAGCAGCCTTCTCCTCACCGACCTGCTGCTTCACAGGAGAGAGAGGATGAGCACAGGGGTGCACCTCGCTGGAGGTGATACTCCCAACACAGGAGGCTCAGGCTATCACGTCAGGTCATGGCAGACATTTGTAGATTGCTGGAAGAAGACCTGTTGCCAAGTGAACTTACCAGTGGCTGTCAAAGCCACCACCACCCTCAACTTCTTCGCCTCATGTGCTCGGCTTTGCGAATCTAGTTGGCTTCTCACAGGTGCAGGGCGTCATCAACTGCACACATATGCCCATCAAGGCAACCCCAGATCATCCAGGAGTGTTTGTGAACCAGAAGGGCTTCCACTCCCTCAATGTGCAGCGGCAACCACAAAAGACCATCATGCATGTGTGTGCCAGATTCCCAGGGAGCTGTCATGGTTCTTTCATCCTGAATCAGTCCATCCGCCCTCAGCTCTTCGCACCTCTGACCAGATTTACCAGCTGGCAGCTTGGAGACATGGCTGATAACACCCTTGAGGAGGCCAAGCAATGAGGTCATGAAGTGCTATATTCAAAGCCACAGGATAAATGTGTAATAGAGCAAACAATCGAGATGCTGAACATGTGCTTCAGATGCTTGGGCACCTCTGGAGGAACCCTTCAGTACGCACCAGCCAGGGTCTCCAGAATGATCGCGGTATGCTGCGCACTGCACAACATAGTGCAGCAGCAAGGATTGGAGCTGCGGGAGGAGCAAGGCGCAGAGCGCAGAGCCTCTTTGGAGGAGGATGAGGAGGAGGATGGGGAAGAGGAGCTGTTAGAACACCAGGAGGAGGAGGAGGAAGCTGAGGTGGAGATGGCACCAGCAGTTGTGCACATTGCTGCCCGGGAGGCCTGTAATGACCTCATAATGGCATGATTTAGTTAAGTTGCACCAGTGCACCCATATGGCACCCAGATGTTGCACCAACTTCCCACCCCACCATCACCACAAAGCAGTCCTAAGATGACCAAACCATTCGTGTCACACACACACCCATTGCTCGAGGTTAATTAATGTTTCCCCATTCACTCCAACTGAGAAGGCCACTTCCCAGGTAGCAGGCAAAAATTGACAAGATGGGAAAGTGGTGCAAAGAAGTAAATTTATGTGGCTCATTAATAGAACTTAAACTTAACCCCCTAACATTTTGGAGCTCATGCGTGTGGATACCCTTGTGCATCTACAATTGTGTCATTTTTCTTTTCTTACTACATCTATGAGGTGCACCCACTGTGGCTTCAGCAGAGGTAGAGGCAGGCAGCTCACTTCCCTGCTGTGACTGCTTCGACACTTTTGGCAGACACCCTCTGGATTTTGGAGGCTGTGAGGGCCCCGCCAAAGGTTGCTCCTCCTGCACCTGTGCAAGGGCAGCTTTGGCCATTTCAAAAGCTTGTGTGTTAACACTTCATCTTATCTCAGAAGCCTGTATTGACACAGCTTGTGTCGCTGAGACTTTAGGGGCAGAATTTTAACTCAGGTATGGGATGGTGTCGTGTTATCTGAATTTCGTGTTTCCCACACGAATCTAAATGGATGTGGGAGATTGATGCAATTTTAACTTAAGTGGCCAATTGATTTCCAATGTGTGGGAAGCCTTTGCAAATGGGTTTATCATGACTGAAAGTCCCCTCCGATGACGTCATCATTGCTACTGCATTTAAGGTCCACAGCAGGCCTTGCTTCTTCTGCAGGCTACCAAGCTTTCTCCATTTGGTGTCAGAGGGACCTGCAGGAAAGATGACAAGCGGGAGGCCCAGATCAGCTCCTCATTTCGACGAGGTGGCCCTGCAGGATTTGGTGGATGGGGCTAGGGCCAACAGGGAGGTGCTCTTCCCTTCCTCAGGGAGGAAGAGGCCTCCCAAGCAGACTAAGGCAGTGTGGATGCAGGTGGCTGAGGAGGTCAACTCCTTGGGAGTCACACGAAGAACCTGGATTCAGTGCCGGAAAAGATTTCATGACCTTCAGCGCACTGGAAAAGTGAGTATTAATTTCCCATCACCCTCAATCTGACCCCCATTGCCTTTCCTCACCAGCACTCAGCTTTAGCAATCTCTTCCTCCACATCCCACTTGACACTGACATCCAGGCACCCTTACCCATTCCCTCTCTATGCTCACATTCACATAACGATTCGACTATGCAGCCCTCACACTCCCTATCACTGTGATGCTATGAAAACAACTGACAACACACAGGAAGGGCCCTTGGTCTTGCCACCTCACTCCATCTTTGTCTCCTTCTAAGTATATATGCTATGCAATCTCTACACTCACTCCTTCATTCTCACTCAACCTCCACTTGCCTCCCTCATTGCAGGAAAAGAGAGCTCACAACAAAAGAGAGCGAGCGAGGACAGGAGGAGGGACAGCCTCAATAGTCCACCTGACCCCCTGGGAGGAGGTGGCACTCGAAATAGTGGGACAGGAGGATGATGCGCATGTGGGGGACGGACAGATGGGTGCAACACAGCAAGCTGGTGACAGGAAAGTTTCCCATCTCTCTCTTTGACATTGCATGAGTCGCTGATAATGATTGTGAAGCTCTAACAGATGAACTTATGAGCATCTGCAAAAAGCAATCTGCATGTAGCCTTGGCATCACATCTCTGACTCTTTCCTTTACTCCTCCACAGGACCATCACAAGCATCCGTCCCCCCTAGCCAGGAAGATGAGGCTGAGCAGCCAGACTCCTCAGAGGAAGCTGCAACCTCTGAGGGCACAGCGTCACCAGAAATCTGCACACCCAGCACCAGCGCAGACACTCACACCTCGGTGGGACCTTTGGGATATAGAGTAGTGTTGTCACCTGGTGTATCACAGCTCACAAGTGAGCATCAGCAGATTGTGGAGACAGGGACAGCAGTGGAGAGTCCTAGTCGGAGGGCGCAGGACTCTGCCAGCTCGGCTCAGCAGCATGTCGACCCTCTGCCTCTGGGTCCATCCATATGACCAGAGGTGATGGAACTCCAGGCACAGATGCAGGAGTCTCTGGCAGGTTTTGTCTCTAGGGTCGCTGCAAGTGCGGAGCAAATGGAGGAGTTCAAAGCGACCATGACCAGAGTCTTTGTGGAGTCATTGGCGCATGAACGCATCACCACGGAAAGGATGGCAATCTCCGTGGAAAGGATGGCTACCGTAGAGGAGAGGATGGCTACAGTAGAGGAGGGGATGGCTACGGCCATGGAGGAGCTTAGTCGCCAGGGTATGGAAAACATGGTCATCGTTCAGAAAAGAATGACATCTCTTGAGGAGCGATGGGCATCTATTGAACAGAGAAATCAGACCTTCATGGAAGTCCTTCTGAGTAGGACTGCCATTGCAGATAGGGGTCCCCATTGCCCCTGTGATATGCAGCAAGGTGCTCTCCAGCCAGTTGCAGGCGCTGAGGAGGACCTGACCCATGAGAGGGAGGTTGGTGGCAGACCTCAAGGAAGTGGGGGCTCCTCTCCAAGCGCTCACACTTCCATGCCACTGCAGAGCCCTCGGTCAGAGCCCCACCAGAGTCCACACCCAAGTGAGATAGGCGTCTCAACCCCTGCACAGCTGCAGGAGCAGCAGACTGTTGACGAGCCCTCACAGGCTCACCACCCCAGAGGACGCCCGCCAAAGGTGGCGAGACAGGAGCAGCAGCAAAGTGAGCAAGGGGCCTCCACATCTGCTGAAGCCACAGGGGAGGCACCACGTAGGAGCACGCATAAGAGGAAAATTCTGCACAAATAGTCACAAGGGTAGTTACTTGGGTGCAATTTTGTGTTTACTACAAAAATGCCATCACTTCGTTAATGTACAGCTTCAGGTGGATGAGCAGCAGCCTGGTGCTTCTGCTGCTGCTGCTGCTGTTGTTCCTGGTTCTGCTGCTGCCGTGGCTGGTGCTCGAGCTCCTCTAATGCCTAGAAGTGAAGGAAATAAATGGCTCCCATGCTTATGGTATATGCCTCCGTTGAGGAAGCGCTGAGTGAAGGTGGCGAGAGGGGTTTCCCAGGAGGTCACACTGGAGATGGGTGTGAGGCTCCAACCTTCCACAGGTGTGGTTAAGCCTTCTAAAAGTTGCCCCAGACCTGAGACCACTAAGCCCTGCCACCTGCAAATCATGGCTGATCAAATCTCTTTAATGGTTGACCTGCAGTTGATAGTCAGCAATCCAATAGTGCTCCCGCCATTTTTCATATTTGTGTTTCACACCAGGCGCGTTTCATGTGGGAAAAGGGTTAAATTCGCAACGGCCTTTCAAAATAGGATTATAGAGGCCATTTAGTGGTTGTTGAGGGCCTTAACGACCAGTCCCGCCTGTTGGATGCGGGACGGAGTCAGGACCATCAGACACGCCTGGGTTAAAATTGCTCGGAGTCGGGAACCAGGAGGCGGGGTGTCCCGCCCGCCAGTTTGTGCAATTTTAACCCCCCGCACGCCTCCAAGCCCGTCTCCACAGCTCAATTGAAATCCAGCCCTAGATTTTTAAACCCAGTATATCATGTATCAATAAAATCAGAATTCTGTTCATATGATGGTGTATTTTTCTGAAATATGGCTTATTCCTTCACACTGTGCCCTCCGACGAGGACTCTCCACTGCTGTCCTTGTCTCCACCATCTGCTCTTGCTCACTTGTGATCTGTGAGACACCAGGTGACAACACTACTCTCTCTCTCATTGGACCCATCGATGTATGTGTATCTGCACTGGTGCTGGGTGCGCATGGGTTGTGTGACAGTGCACCTCAGAGACCGCAGCTTCCACTGAAAAGTCATCAGGGAACGGTAGCATAGTGGTTATGTTACTGGACCAGTAATCCAGAAGCCTAGATTAATGATCCAGATATGTGACTTCAATTCCCACCACAACAGCTGGGGAATTTAAATTCAGTTAATTTTATTAATTCTGGAATACAAAGCTAGTATCAGTAATGGTGATCATGAAACAATCGCATTGTCGTAAAAACCCATCTGGTTCACTAATGTTCTTTAGGGAAGGAAATCTGCTGTCCTTACCTGGTCTGGCCTATATGTGACTCCAGACCCATAGCAATGTGGTTTACTCTTAACTGCCCTCTGAAATGGCCTAGCAAGCCACTCAGTTTTAACAAACTGCTACGAAAAAAAAAAATAAGAATAAAACCGGACGGACCACACAGTATCGACCTCGGTAACCGGCTTCAGAAACGACAGTGGCACACCCAGCCCAGTTGACCCTGCAAAGTCCTCCTCACTAACATCTGGGGACTTGTGCCAAAATTGGGAGAGCTGTCCCGCAGATCAGTCAAGCAGCAGCCTGACATAGTCATACTCACAGAAGCATACCTTTCAGCCAATGTCCCAGACTCCTCCAGCACCATCTCTGGGTATGTGCTGTACCACCGGCAGGACAGACTGACCAGAGGTGGCAGCACAGTGGTATAGAGTCGGGAGGGAGTGTCCCTGGGATTACTCAACATCGACTCCAGACACCATGAAGTCTCATGGCTTCAGGCCAAGCATGGGCAAAGAGAAGTCCTGCTGATTACCACCTACCGCCCTCCCTCAGCTGATGAATCAATACTCCACCATGTTGAACACCACTTCGAAGAAGCACTGAGGGTAGCAAGGGCACAGAATGTACTCTGGGTAGGGGACTTCAATGTCCATCACCAAGAGTGGCTCGGTAGCACTACTACTGACTGAGCTGGCCGAGTCCAAAAGGACATAGCTGCCAGACTGGGCCTGTGGCAGATGGTGAGAGAACCAACACAAGGTAAAAGCATACTTGACCCCGTCCTCACCAATCTACTTGTCGTGGATGCATCTGTCCATGGCAGCATTAGTAGCAGTGACCACTGCACAGTCCTTACGGAGACGAAGTCCCATCTTCACACTGAGGACACCCTCCATCATGTTGTGTGGCACTACCACCGTGCTAAATAGGATAGATTCAGAACAGATATAAACAGCTCAAAACTGGGCATCCATTAGGCACTGTGGGCCATAAGCAACAGCAGAATTGTATTCCACCACAATCTGTAATCTCATGGCCCAGCATATCCCTCACTCCACCATTACCAACAAGCCAGGGGACCAACCCTGGTTCAATGAGGAGAGCAGAAGAGCATGCCAGGAGCAGCACCAAGTGTACCAAAAATTGATGTGCCAACCAAGGGAAGCTGCAACACAGGACTACATGCATGTTAAACAGTGGAAGCAGCATGCTATAGACAGAGCTAAGCGATCCCACAACCAACGGATCAGATCAAAGCTCTGCAGTCCTGTCACATCCAGTCATGAATGGTGGTGGACCATTAAACAACTAATGGGAGGAGGAGGCTCCATGAATATCCCCATCCTTAATGCTGGCAGCGCCCATCATGTGAGTGCAAAAGACAAGGCTGATGCTTTGGCAACCATCTTCAGCTAGAAGTGACGAGTGGATGATCCACATCAGCCTTCTTCTGAGGGCGCCACCATCACAGAATCTAGTCTTCGGCCAATTCGATTCATGTGATATCAAGAAACGACTGAGCGCACTGGATACAGCAAAGTCTCTTCATCGAAGCATTTTGAGTTATTGATGACACCCTTAGCTCAATTGCTGCCATTTTACAAAGTTCTGTAATTATCTCCCTGGAGACCCTCAACCTCTTTATGCACTGCTTCATTATTAGGCCTAGGTAGGAAATTGGGTTTAGGATCAGTGGGATATTGATGAACAACCTAGGTGCATGAATGATATAGTATTGATTCCAGATACAAAAGAGAGTTTGTAAGGAATATTTGAGAAGCTAAGTCAGACAAGTTTAGAATATAGATTCAAAGTAAATGCTAAGAGCCAAAGTTAATAGCAATCACAAGGAAAGAGGACCTGTTAAAAGTCAATTCATTGAACCAGACCTGCAGTGAAAAAGTAGAATCCACATGGTATTCTCAGTGAATGATAAAGTGACCACTGCAATAAATGTACATGCTACTGGGTCATTCCAGGCACAAACAGGAGAGATCATGCAGTTCATCACTGTTTCCCAGAGGTCACATGCTGCGTTTTGCCATTTGTCTACATACATTAAGTTCACCACTGACATACAGACTCAGTTGGTGAGGGAGACCCAATTTTCTATGTTGTGCGGCATTCCCCTGAGTACAAGGTGCCACTGATTACAGTCATCTTAGCATTCATGCACATGAAGGCAGTGCCACTTTTTTTAACAACAAAAAAGATTACTATTCTCTTAATATGCAAACAATATGCAGCCACACGTAATTCAATGTAATTAAGAGTATCCCAGATGTTTGTGTCGAAAAAATGATTGCAAAGTTGGTTCCTGGGAGACATCAGGAGTGTAATGGAATACCCTCCACTTGCCTGGATGAGTGCAGCTCCAACAACACTGAAGAAGCTCGACACCATCCAGAACAAAGCAACCCGCTTGATTGGCACCCCATCCGCCACCTTTAACATTCACTCCCTCCACCACCAGCGCACCGTGGCTGCAGTGTGTACCATCTACAAGATGCACTACAGCAACTCACCAAGGCTTCTTCGACAACACCTCCTAAAACCGTGACCTCTTCCGCCTAGAAGGACAAGGGCAGCAGGCGCATGGAAACACCATCACCTGCAAGTTCCCATCCAAGTAACACACCATCCTGACTTGGAAATATATCGCTGTTCCTTCATCGTCGCTGGGTCAAAATCAACAAACTCCTTCCCTAACAGCACTATGGGAGTACCTTCACCACACGGACTGCAGCGATTCAAGAAGGCAGCTCACCACCACCTTCTCAAGGGCAATTAGGGATGGGCAATAAATGCTGGCTTTGCCAGTGATGCCCACTTCCCATGAATAAATAAGAATCATAGGGGGAGAAATTCAGTATCGCCCTGTTTGGGGCGCGATTATCGGCCGGGTGCAAAGTTTAGTGCCTGACACTAATTATCGCCTCCGACTGCAAACTTGGCTTTTATCGTCCCTGGAGGTGATTGGAGCACTAAATCAGACGCTGCACACTTGTCTTAAGGCGCAAAGGCCGAGGAGCGAGGCGCTTACTCAGAGCGCTGGCGAAGCTCATGTGATGTCAGTCAGCAATGGAACACAGACACACTGGCGCTGGCTAGTTCTTAAAGGGGAGGGGCGATCTTGCTATCCATCCACACCTTGCTCAATGCAGCCTTGAATCTCAGCCTGTACATCAAATCTGCTGGAAAGTACAATGGAGAGGCACAGGGAAAGATGTCAAAGTGCAGCCCCCATCGTCTCTTCTAAATTGATGCACGGAATTTCAAATCAAAATGAACCAGCAAAGTACTGCTCAGTACCCAAAACTCAACACAGCGTTGAATCTCTCCAGAAGCCTCTCTCTTTCTCTCTCAGAATGCATGGTGCAAAAATGTCACCAACAAAAAAGGCAGGAAGCGGTCGCCTTTAAATAGCGCTCCCCCAGTCCCTGACTGCAAAATGCTCCCCTCAACCTGTCGTTGTTAGCGGCAGCCAGTAAGGCAGGGGGCGCCACTCAATATCCGGTCCGGGGCGCTACCGGTGCGTTGCATGCTCGACTGATGTCACGATCTGTGGGCGCAGGAGATCGTGGCGGTAGTGTTTAGCGCCGCCGCAAAATGTCTGGTCAATTTTGTGAGCGGCGCAAACATCGTCGCACCCGGGTGCTAGTTGCTTTGCGCCCCATTAGCACCCTCTTAAGGCGCTAACGGGAGGCGCAAACCAACCAAATTTTTCCCCCATAGAATCATAGAATGGTTACAGCACAGAAGGAGGCCAATCTGCCCATTGAACCCTTGCCGGCTCCCTGCAAGAGCACTTCAGCTAGTCCCACTCCCCCGCCCTTTCCCCATAGCCCTGCAAATCTTATTCCGTCAGGTACTTATCCAATTCCCTTTTGAAAGCCACAATTTAGTATGCTCCACCAACCTTTCAGGCAGTGCATTCCAGATCCTAACCACTCGCTGCGTATAAAAGTTTTTCCTCATGTAGCCTTTGGTTCTCTTGCCAATCACCCCCCTTAGGATTGTATCCTTTAGTTTATACTGCCTCTCCTCATTCTACCAAAATGTATCACCTTTCTGTGTTAAATTTCATCTGCCACGTGTCCGCCCATTTCATCAGCCTATCTATGTCCTCTTGAAGTCTATCACTGTCCTCCTCACTGTTCACTATACTTCCAAGTTTTGTGTCATCTGCAAATTTTGAAATTATGCCCTGTACACCCAAGTCCAAGGCATTAATATATATCAAGAAAAGCAGTGGTCCTAGTAACAACCCCTGGGGAACAACACTGTATATCTTCCTCCAGTCCGAAAAACAACCGTTCACCACTACTCTCTGTTTCCTGGTTTCCTGTCTCTTAGCCAATTTCGTATCCATACTGCCACTGTCCCTTTTATTCCATGGGCTTCAACTATGCTGGCAAACCTATTATGTGGCACTTTATCAAACGCCTTTTGGAAGTCCATGTACACCACGTCAACCGTATTGCCCTCATCAACCCTCTCTGTTACCTCATCAAAAAACTCGATCAAGTTAGTTAAACACGATTTGCCTTTAACAAATCTGTGCTGGCTTTCCTTAATTAATCCAAACTTGCCCACCTGCACCTGCAAGTTCCCCTCCAAGTTACACACCATCCTGATTTGGAAGTATATCGCCATTCCTCCATCGTTGCTGGGTCAAAGTCCAGGAATTCCCTCCCTAACAGCACTGTGGGAGTACCTTCACCACACAGACTGCAGCGGTTCAAGAAGGTGGCTCACCACCATCTTCTCAAGAGCAATTAGGGATGTGTAATAAATGCTGACCTTGCCAGCGACACCCATATCCCATGAACGAATTAAAAAAAAGTACAGCCAGCCTTTCTAGTATCTCCTCTTTATAAATTTTTAGCTCATCCAGTACCTCCACTACTTCCTCTTTCGCTATGACTTGAGCAGTATCTTCTTCCTTGAAGACAGATGCAATGTGCTCATTGAGTACCTCAGCCATGCCCTCTGCCTCCATGTGGCCGTCTCCTTTTTGGTCCCTAATTGACCCCACCCTTCCTCTTACTATCTGAAATAAAGAGTAGATTGCCTTTCAAAAGCTAGGCTTTATTAACCTTAAAAAACCAGCAAGTACATGTTGAGCACCCAGTCTCAACCACTGTAGAAAACTGAATTTAAGATGGCCACCACAGGTCACATGGAATCAACTAACCAATAAGCTTACAGCATATATCTCAAGGCAGGAAAACAGGCAACCAATTACAATGCTTCTTATAAAACAAGAATAATCACCACATTCACCCCCCCTTTTAAAATATACTTCAACCTAGGTAGCCTTTACAGTTTATAATTAGTTATTTATGACTAGAGCAATACATGTATAATGCCTTCAACAATTTTAAAATTTTACTATTAATTTATTAATTATTTTAAAAGTCCATTTTTAATCGGTCAACCGGATATCTTGTTCGTGTCGACCTTCTTAGCCTTGATGGAGTTCCTTGCCCTCCCACACCAGGAGACACAGAAATATCTTCTGCAGGGAGGCTATCAATATCCCGATTATCAACGGTTTCCGGATTGGAAGTCCCATTAGAAGGTAGACTGGGAGGGTCATGAACATCCATCGGGGGCAGACTAAGAGAATTGTAAGTGTCTGCAATAGGATTGGAAATGTTCGTAGTATCTGTGACGACATCAACATTATCTGAATTATGGCTATTGTTAATGTCCTCAGGAGAGGGCTGGCCACCACAAGGAGCTAAGTCTTTAACTGAAACCGTACTTTCTTTCCCATCTTGGAATCGAATGTCAGCATATTGGGAATTTGCCTCCAATAGCTCCACCTCCTCCACTAAAGGATCATACTTTGACAGTCTAACATGGCGTCGGAGCAGCACAGGTCACTGCATAGTAAGCCATGAAGGTACCAAATATCCCGTAGTGGATCTCCGCGGATAGTTGAAGAGCCTTTCATGGGGGGTCACATTAGTAGCCGTTGAAAGCAATGATCTAATGGAATGCAGGGCATCAGGCAGTACCATTTCCCACTGTGTATTCTTAAGGTTCCGGGATGTCAAAGCCAACATAACTGCCTTCCAGATCACCCCATTGTATCGTTCGCACTGTCCATTACCCTGGGGATTATACGGGGTAGTTCTACTAGTAGAAATTCCCCGACTCTGGAGGTATTCCTTCAACTGGGAAGACATAAAAGAACTTCCCTGATCCGAATGGATATACGCAGGCATCCCAAAGATGACAAAAAGTTGAGTCAGACATTTAATAACTGTAGCAGCTGATATATCTGCACAAGGAAAAGCAAAAGGGAACCTTGAAAACTCATCCACAACAGTAAATATATATCGATTCTGAGTCGTTGAAGGAAGAGGCCCCTTAAAATCAACGCTCAGGCATTCAAAGGGAGAAGTAGCCTTTATAAGATGAGCTCGTTGAGGCTTAAAGAAATTCGGTTTACACCGGGCACAGACAGAGCATGACGAAGTCATCCGCTTGACGTCTTCAACTGAAAAGGGCAAATTCTTACTGCGTACGAAGTGTATCATCCTCGTAACACCAGGATGGCACAAAGCATTATGAAGATTAATAAGCGTATCTCCGTGAAGCACAGAACAATAAGCCCTCGACAGCGCATCAGCGGCAACATTATCCTTCCCCGGACGATAGACTATATCGAAATGATAGCATGCCAACTCGATCCTCCACCTCATTATTTTATCATTCTTAATCTTTCCGAAATGTTTGACATCAAACATGAAGGACACAGATTTTTTGGACGTAAAATGTCGCCCAGATAAATAATGTCTCCATTTACGCAGTGCTTCTACTATTGCGTACGCCTCTTTCTCTATTGATGAATGTCTCTGCTCACTATTGCTCAGAGTACTTGAGAAAAAGGCCACAGGTCTTCCATTTTGGTTCAGGGTAGCCCCAATTGCAAAATCGGAAGCGTCCGTCTCAATCACAAAGGGAACCTGCTCATCAATAGAATGCACAACTGCTCCAAGGATATCCTTTTTAAGATTATCAAAACACATCCTGGCCTCCCATGATAGAGGATATGTCATAACCCGAATAAGGGGCTGGATCTTCTGCGAGAAGTTTGCAATCCTATTAGAATAATAAGAAAACAGTCCAACAACTCGTTGCAAGGCCTTAGAATTAATAGGGCAAGGTAACTCAATCAGTGGTCGCAGCCGTTCTGGATCTGGTTTAATCTTGTTTCCCGAGATAATATACCCCAGTAAATTTACCTCGGTGGTCGAAAAGATACACTTCTCTTTATTGAAAGTTAAGCCAACTTTTTCCGCAACTTGAAGGAATCTTTCTAGATTAAAATCGTGCTCCACCCTTGATTTGCCACACACCGTGATGTCATCTAAATATGAGAAGGTGTCAGAGAGAGAGTTATCACTTATAAAAGCATCCATTGCCCGTTGAAAACAGGTGACACCGTTAGTAACACCGAATGGTACTCGGCAAAACTGGTACAGCTTTCCGCCAGCTTCAAAGGCCGTATATGGTTTGTCCCTCTTAGCGATAGGAATCTGATGATAAGCACTCTTTAGGTCAATAGTGCTAAAAACCTTATATTGAGATACTTTATTGATAAGCTCATCAATCTTAGGCAGGGGGTACGCATCTAATTGAGTATACCCGTTAATAGTTTGAGAGTAGTCTATCACCATTCGCTCCTTATGTCTCTCATTAGTGGTGACAACTACCTGTGCCCGCCAGGGCGAAAAACTAGGTTCAATGATTCCTTCCAACAAAAGACGTTGAACTTCAGAATTAATAAATTCTTTATCCTGACTGCTATACCTTCTTGACTTGGTAGCAATTGGCTTACAGTCCGGCATCAAATTGGAAAAAAGTGATAATGGAGAAATGAATAAAGAAGTTAATCCACAAATAGACAAAGGTGGCTTGGTTCCTCCGAAAGAAAGACTGAGGGACTCATGTAATTGAAGCACATCATGACCAATCAAAATGTCCGCACAGAGATTAGGCAGAACGGATAGGCGTATATCAGTATACGTATTACCTAGGAGAATTAATTTCACAAGGCAACAACCAGCTACTTGTGAGGTGAGAGTCGTCTGAGCCATACACACCTGATAGGAAACAGGCGAAATTTTCAAACGCTTCTCCCTCACAAACTGAAGACTTATAAAGCTCTCAGTACTGCCCGTATCTATAAGGGCCTTCACTTCTAACTCATTAACTTGGGCCATAACTATAGCTTTGTTTAGGCCATGGGAAAAGGCGGCAGAAACTGATGCAATAAACGCCCTATCTAAAGGCTGAATAGTCGCAGAGGAGGCAACCGATTTGCAAACACGTGCATAATGACCTCCCTTGCCGCATTTACTACACACAGCCTCCCGGGCAGGGCACTTCAGACGGGGGTGCCGGGCGTTCCCGCAAAAATAACACTTCTGAATCCTAGAGGCAACAGCTGCCGAAGTAGAAACTGTTTCGGAATCTGGTAAACCACTCCTATTAAATCCACATAACTCCCTTTCATCCGGAACTGCCGAAACCACGGTCGCAGGCCGATCAAATAGAGCATAAGAATCCGAACTTCTCTGAGCCAAATCCAATGTAGAGGCTTGCTCAAAAGCACTCTTAAGATCCAAAGTCTTATTTTCTAATAACCGCTGACGAATTGATCTAGACAGTAATCCATTAATAAATGCATCCCGTACCGACTCTTCCTTATGTTCTTCTGCAGACATGGCCTTATAATTACAGTTAGCACCAAGGCGCCGGAGTGCTTGTAAATAAGCATCCAAGGATTCTCCCGCCTGCTGCCTACGGGCAGATAAAAGGTGACGTGCAAATACCTCATTTTTGGGTTTAACAAAAAAAATTTCCAACGTAGCAATAGCCAATTCATAAGTTTCACAGTCCAAAATATACTTATACACATCCGGAGCAATGTAGTTGATTAGTATATCCAACTTATTCAGAGATTGCTGATCCAACACACCCAAAAAGTTTTTAAATGTACGATACCAATGTTTCCATTGATCATCCACTCCTGCAGAATTAGGGTCAGCATTAAATCGTTCCGGTCGAAGATATCGTTCCATTATAGCAAAAGGTCAATAAATTGAGATAAAGAGTAGATTGCCTTTCAAAAGCTAGGCTTTATTAACCTTAAAAAACCAGCAAGTACATGTTGAGCACCCAGTCTCAACCACTGTAGAAAACTGAATTTAAGATGGCCACCACAGGTCACATGGAATCAACTAACCAATAAGTTTACAGCATATATCTCAAGGCAGGAAAACAGGCAACCAATTACAATGCTTCTTATAAAACAAGAATAATCACCACACTACCCATTTACTATTTATATGCCTATAGATGACTTTTGACTTCCCTTTTATTAGCTGCCAATCTAACATTAATATGACATCCTTGAAATATGACACAGTGTGGTATACTGCAGAATTACTGTAGCATCTTGCATAGCATTGCCATTGGAAGAGACCTATGTATGCTTGCTGAAGTGGAGCTGCAATGAGATAGGCTATAGGAAGAGGACAGTGGGAACATGAAACCAATACAGCACATCATGTATTGTGAAAATCAATAGATGTAATGGTGCATGCTCATCAGGCGCTGTCTCAGGCTGAAACAGACTGTTTGCAACCTCAGCATCCTATTTTACTCCAAGCTGAGCTTCTGATCCCATGTTCTCTCCATCATAAAGATCACTGATATCCACTGCGGCTATTCCAATACTCTTCTGCTGGCTCTCATCCTCTAACCTCCATAAGCTTCAGCTCATCCAAAACTGTGCTGCCCGTATCCTATCCTGCACCAAGTCCTGCACACCCATCATCCCTGTCCTTGCGGACCTACATTGGCTCCCGGTCCCCCATGCCTCAAATTTAAAATTCTCAGTCTTGTGTTTAAAACCCTTCATGGCCTCACCCCTCCCTATCTCTGTAACCTCCTCCAGCCCTACAAATCCCCCCATCCAAACTCTCCATTCCTCCAAATCTGGCCTCTTGTGTACGTCTCTCCCTTCCCTTCACCCCATCATTTGCGGCTGTGTTTTCAGCTGCCTATAGGTCCAATGCTCTATAATTCCCTCCCTAAATCCTTCCACCACCACCTCTGTCTCCTCCTTTAATACTCTCCTCAAAACCCATCTCTTTTACAAGTTTTTGGGGCTCGCCTTCCATTTTTGTCTGATTATGACTGTGCAACATCTTGACATGTTTTTCTACATCAAAGATGGTTTATAAATGCACATTGTTTTTGAGAGGATTTTTAGAACTCCTTGCTCCCTTCATAAGCACTTGAATTTGTGCATTTCATTGATGCATTGGCAAATTGCATTGTTTATAACACTTAGGGGGAGAAATTCGGTATCGCCCCATTTGGGGCGTAAGTATCGGCCGGGCGAGAAATTTTGCGCCCGACACAAATTATCGCCACCCACTGGTAAATTGGCCTGCTTCGCTCCAGGAGGTGCTTGGAGTGCTAAAACAGGTGCTGCACGACTGTCTTAAGGTGCTAAGCCGGAGGAGCAAGGCGCTACCTCCGAGGATGGGCGCAGCGCAGGTGCGGCCAGTTAGCGATTGGACACAGACACGTTGGCGCCAGTCAGCTCTTAAAGGGGAGGGTCGATCTGGAATTGCAGCCACACCCTGCGCTTCGGAGCCCTGAATCTCGGCCTGGACAGACCTGTTGCCACATCCTTAAGCCAAGGACAATGGAGAAGGCCAGGGAGCGAGTGCAGCGGTTCAGCGAGGGGCCCTTGGAGGTTCTGGTTGGCGCAGTGGAGCGCAGGCGATCTCTCCTGTACCCGGACAGTGGCAGGACGCCGCTGCCCAGCGAATATCGAAAAGCTTGGAGGGAGGTGGCTCACAGAGTGGCCTCCAGCAGCATGGTGCTTAGGACCCCTGTGCAATGCAGGAAGAAGTTCAACGACCTCACTCGGGTCATCAGGGTGAGTGCCCTTTTCAGAATCCTCTTCATCCCTGCATGTCGACCTCAATTTATGGCCAAAGGGTCCTGAAAGCCCCAATGCCCAGCCCTCATCCAGAACCTATGGCCCTTTCAGGAAACTCACACGCACATTCAGAACTTTACACACTGTAAGGGCTATTCGACCATGGGAGGCATTGCAGCCAAGATCAGGGCTGCACACTGTAAGGGCTGTTCCTCCATGGGAGGCATTGCAGCCAAGATCAGGGCTGCACACTGTACTCAGACCCCGTCCTTTCTCTTGCAGGGCAAGCTGGCGCATAACAGGAGGCAGCAGCAACGGACCGGGGGAGGCCGGACTCACCTTCAAGCCCTGACCGATCTGGAGTAGCGAGTCCAGCGGATTATGGCAGGCCGGATGATTGGCCCCGTCACCACTGGAGATGCCGACCCTGTTATGGACAGTAATGGTAAGGTCATCACCTTTTTGACCTCTCTCCTTCCACTTGTTCCTCACACCAGCATCCTTTGCCACCTTCTAGCCAAATCAGTACATTGCAGCACTCATGCCTCCCTTGCTGCCACCCTGTCCTCACGCTAAAGCCACTCTTGTACCTCCCTGCTTTCAGATGCTGATTTGCCAGGTGAGGAGGCGGGCCCTCAAGCTGCCACAGTGAGTGATTCTGAAGGCGACGACGAGGAGGAAGCCGGACCATCAGTGCCACCCTCAGCCGAGGCACGCCATGGCCATAATGGGGACTCGTCTTCCCTGGAGGGGAGCAGGGGCGAATGGTCTGATGAGGGTGAAGCTCCAGGACCCAGAGGGCTGCAGCAATGCGAGGGGGGTAGGGAAGCTCGGCGGCCTCCTCCCCGGAGGGAGAGTCTGGCCTCGAGTCCTGCTACAGTGAGCGCAGAAGAGGTGCGGCTCCTCGCTGAAATGAGCGCTCAGGCGGAGCACAGGCACACTGAGCTCATGGCTGCAGTGGCAAGGATGCCCAAATCCATTGAGTCACTGGCAAGGAGTGTCCAGGACTTCGGCGCAGCACAGGCAGGGAATCTCCAGGACTTCGGCGCAGCACGGACGGCTGCCACGCAATTGCTTAGTGCTGCAATGCAGTCAGTGGCTGGTCTCATGCAGACGCAGATTAAGGCCACACGAGCACTGACCGCTGTCACCCTTGCTGCAGTGCTGCCCCGTGGGAGTGCCAGTGTGTTGGCTGAACAGGGAGTTGCTGTCCTCTCTCACGATGACAGCAGTCCTGCTGCCAGCACTGTTACTTCCCTACTGCAGCTGCCACCACCTGTAGGACAGACTGCTGCCGCCCATGCAGAGTTGGAGCTGTCAGCAGCCGGGCCCTCCAGGCCCAGAGCTGGTCCAGGCCGTCCCTCAAGGGCATCTGCAGTCTCAGTTTCTGACACTCAGCAGCCTTCCCCCAGCCTTGCTGCAGCCACTGGGGTCCCATTGCAGAGGAGCTGCAGGGTGGGAAGGGGACAATCTCGCAAGCAAAGCAGATCACCCTCGAAGGGCAAAAAGTAGGAGGTGTGGCAAAATGTTGTTAATTGTTTAAATGAAGGCCGAGGATCGTGGTCATATTTTTGTTACTGTTTGGTCATTGTCTCCAGGTTGTGAGAGCCAGTTATGTGAGTGACTGTTTTTAGGGGGGTTTCTCTCTGTTACTTTGTCCTGCGGGAAGGGCACACAATTTGTTAAATAAAGAAGTGTTTTTATTCAGAATGTGCACGTTTGCTCTTTGAACTATTTGTTGCCTTGACCGTCTTAGGGGTTGTGGCACGGTTCCATTCATGTTCTTTGAATGGCAGAAGCCATTCCCTCAGAGGGAGCCTAGAAGCGACTTGCTATAAGCCGCTGACGGACGGCCCTTGCACTTTGTGCCTCCCTCCCATCTTGGTGCTGCTGCTCCTCCTCCTCCTCCTCCTCCTCCTCTGCTGGTGCTCCAATGTCTGGTGGCAGTGGCTGAGTCCTGAGTATTGCCAGGTTATGCAGCATGCAGCACACAACAATGAAATGGGAGACTCGCTCAGGTGAGTACTGAAGGTATCCTCCGGAATGGTCCAGACAGCGGAACCGTTGCTTGAGCACGCCGATTGTGTGCTCAACGATGTTCCTGGTAGCTTGATGGCTCTCATTGTATCGTTCTTCAGCAGGCGTGCTGGGTGCACGGAGCGGGGTCATCAGCCAGGTGCACAGAGGATAGCCCTTGTCCCCGAGAAGCCAGCCTCCTGGGTGAGCCAGGGCCTTGAAAAGGTCTGCCACAGAGGTCTGGCACAGGATGAAGGCGTCGTGGCTGCTGCCTGGAAAGCGGGCATTGACAGCGACTATCAGCTGTCTGTGGTCACAGACCAACTGGACGTTCAACGAATGGAACCCCTTCCGGTTGCGGTAATCCTCGGCATTCTCTTGCGGCGCCCGCAAAGCCACATGCATGTAGTCAATGGTGCCCTGGACCATGGGGAAGCCCGCTATTCTTGCAAAGCCCATTGCGCGCTCTTGCTGCTTGTCCGTGGTCATGGGGAAGGAGATGTACTGACGTCTCCTTTTAAAGAGGGCATTCATGACTTGACGGATGCAGCATTGCACTGCGAACTGGGAGATATTGGCAATGTCCCCAGTAGCGGATTGAAAGGAGCCGGTGGCATAGAAGTTGAGAGCCACTGTTACCTTCACTGCCACCGACAGAGACGTCCTGCTCCTCAGTTGAGGCTGCAGATCTGGCTGAAGCAGGTGGCAGAGCTCAGTGACCACCTCCTTGCTGAATCGCAGCCTCCAAAAACACTGCTCCTCAGACATATTGAGGTATGAGAACTGTTGGCGGAAAACCCTGGGACGGTAAGGTCTCGTGAGCCGATGCCTGTTGGCCCTCCTCCGTCTGGGCATGATTGGCACTCTCTCTCTGCGTCTCTGTGCCCCCTCAATGTAACGGAGAAGCCCAACATTCCCATCCATTGCAGCCCCCATAGTATGTGGCCAATCAATGTTATGCCGGTGAAAAAGCAAAGCAACTACAAAGTTCTGGTCAGAATCCAGAAGTACCTCTGCGAGCGCTGACTCAATGCAGAAAGCTCTCTCCCTTTGTCTCTCTGCAAATCTCTCTCTCTCAGAAGGAGTGGTCCAAAAATGGCTACCACAAAGAAGCCAGGAAGAGCCCCCTTTAAATAGCGCAACCCCCAGCCCCACAGCGACTGGGAACCGTTCCAGTCAACCAGTCGTTGGGAGCAACAGGCAGAAAGGAGGGGGGCGCCACTGAATTTCCGGTCCGGGGCGCCCCAAGGGCGTTGCACTCTGAAATGACACCAGGATCTGCGTGCGCAGCTGAGCGGGCATTGTGGTTTAGCGCCGCCGCTAAATATCTGCTCAATTTCACGAGAGGCGCAGGTCTTGCCGCGCCCAGGCGCTAGCTGGCTCGCGCCCCACTTATCGCCCTCTTAAGGCGCTAACATGTGGCGCAACCAACTGAATTTCTCCCCCTTATTGCCCTATTATAATGGTTAGTATGTGTTGCAGCTATATTCTGATTGACTGCTCAGCAACCTTTTGACCCAGAAACTCATTGGTAGAGGTCCCTTCTCTGGGTCAGAAGATTGTGGGTTCAACACCATTCCGAGATTTGAACACATAACCAAGGCTGACATTTCAGTGTAGCACGGAGGGAGCGCTGCATTGTTGGAGGTGCTGTCTCTTTGGCGAGATGTTAAATCGAGGCCCCATTTGCCTGTTAAGGTGAATGTAAAAGAACCCATGGCACTTTTCCAAAGAAGATGGTAGGGGGTTTCTCCCAGTGTCCTGGTCAACATTCATCCCTCAACCGACACAACCAAAACCAGATGAACTGGTCTTTTGTGGGATCTTGCAGTGACAAATTGGCTGCTGGGTTTGTTTACAAAACAATTGTGTCTATACTTGAAAAGTAATTAATTTGTTTTGAAGTGCTTTGTGTAATGATCAATAACATGTCATTCTATAGTGGACACTAGGTGGAGCCGTAGAGCTGTGTAGAGCTGTATGTAACTGTATGTATATAAGACTACACTACCCATGAGGCACTAGGCTACCCACAAGGCAGCAGTCAAGATGGATGCCTCTACAGATACTGTACCAAGTCCACATGTGCTCAATAAAAGTGTCTAGCAAAAGCTAGCTGTGTTCATAATAAGAATGTCTATTTATTAATGAACATAAGATGGTACCAGGATGGTGAAGATCTGCTGAAAATTGTGAAAAGCAACATGGAGAATTTGAAGCCACCAGAGCGTTTGAAACTCACAGGAAATATCGACTACAATTGGCAGACTCTTAAACAACAATTCGAACTCTACATTGCAGCCATCGGATTCGGTACGAAGCCAGACGCAAGGAAGATAGCGTTGCTGCTTACGGTTGCAGGCCCACAGGCGATAGAGGTATTCAATACATTTGTATTTAATCCTGAGGAGAACAGAGAAAAATTAGAAGATGTGATAAAAAAATTTGATGCACATTGCTCTCCCAAAAAGAATGCGTCCTAGGCACCATGCTGCTGGAGGTCACTCTGTGAGCCACCTCCCTCCAAGCTTTGCGATAGTCTTTGGACAGCGGCCTCTCGCCACTGTCCGGGAACAGGATAGATCACCTGCGCTCCACCGCGCCAACCAGAACCAGCAAGGCCCCCTCGCTGAACTGCTGCGCTCGCTCCCTGGCCCTCTCCATGGTCCTAGGCGTAAGAATGTGGCAGCAGGTCTGTCCAGGCCGAGAATCAGGGCTCCGATGCGCTGGGTGTGGCTGCAATCCAAGATGGAACCTCCCCTTTAAGAGCTGACCGGCGCCAGCGTGTCTGCGTCCAATCGCTAACTGGCCGCACCTGCGCTGCGCCCGCCCTCGGTGGTAGCGCCTTGCTTCTCAGGTTTAGCGCCTTAAGATAGTCGTGCAGCGCCTGTTTTAGCGCTCCAAGCACCTCCTGGGGCGAAGCAGGTCAATTTAGCAGTAGGTGGCGATAATTTGCGCCGGGCGCAAAATTTCGCGCCCGCTCGATACTTATGCCCCAAACGGGGCGATACTGAATTTCTCCCCCTTAGAATTTACAACATACTGTCATATGAGTAACCTATTAAGTACCAATTTTTGTACTTTAAAAATATACATTTTTAAAAAAAGAATGTGCATGATGGTACTCTTGTATTGTAGCTTATGTACTGATCTAAGGTTGAGTGTGCAATGTAATATTTATATTATGACATTGAAGTTTCTTCAAATGTAACGATCTAAGGTAGAGTCTCTGCTTTGGGCGCAATCGGCGATCCAGGCGCAAATTGCAGCCAAAGTTGCGATATTTTAAAGACGTTTTTTTTTCCCCAAGTTGCCACTCAAACTCATTTGCATATCAGCAAATGTAAAATCTGCCATGGACCAGCACAACAGGGTGTATCAGAATGTCATTTAAAAAAAAATACCTTTAAAAAATATTTCTTGATATATTTAAGAGTGGTAACTTGGTGTATTACTCTTAATACAGCTGAAAATGGGTTTATCACGAAAAATAAGCATTTTAATCAAAGTATCTAGTCCACCACCTGTGAGTAACCCAAGTTTAAATAACTGAAAATGACTTAAAAAAAAACTATACAGAACCATTTGGTAATTATGATAGCAAAATACTGCAGATGTTGGAAATCCGAAATAACAACAGAAAATGCTGGAAAAACTCAGCAGGTCAGGCAACATCCGTGGAGAGAAATTTGAGTTTATATTGGGACACAGTAGTCAGATTCATGGCAAATCAAAAAAAAATTATTCAAATGTTTTTAAAATGTACTTATTACTGTCCTTGCATCTAAAGAAACAGCTAAATTTTAGAGCCTCTATAAAGACCTGCAAACGAGCGTAATTAGCGGAATCTTGCAATGGTATTTAATTCGATCGGGGGGCTGGCTTCTAGCGCGATGTCTTTTAACTAGCGCAAAAGATAGTGGAAACTCAATTTGCACTGAACGTAATTTGCAGGATCTTTTGCACTGGTTTGGCAATTTTGGCTGAATTGCACTAAAAAAAAAGCGCAACCTAGCAGAAACTCCAAGTGCTACTGTTTATTTTTGTACAGTTTACTGGATTAACCTCCTGTGTAAGATCATTCCAAACGTCAACTATTGTATCTGGATCTTCTCTTAACTTGGCTAGTCTAAAGGTGTATACTTCGCTTTGTAATCATATTTGACATTTTCATACTAAAATCTATTGGCCTAGAAATTCAGTATAGCCACGTTCGGGATGCTACAGTCGGGCGGCCGCTAAAGTTTGCGCCCGGCGCAAGTTCGCGCCACCTTCGCCGATATTCAGTCGCATCGCCCCAAGAGGTTGCTGCTGCGCTAAAACAGGCGATGCACGACTATCATTAGGCGCTAAGCCGGCGGTCCGGGGCGATACCCCCGAGGGCGGGCGCAGCGCAGGTGCGGCGAGTTGCTGATTGACGGCAGACACTCTGGCGCCGGTCAGCTCTTAAAGGGGCAGGGTGGATTTATTTGCCTGCCACGCCCTGCACACTGCAGCCCTGAAGCTAGGCCTGACCACTTCTGCTTCATCTGTGCAACGCCCAGGGCTATGGAGAAGGCCAGGGAGAGAGCGCAGCGCTTCAGCGACGGCGACCTGAGGGTGCTGGTTGGCGGAGTGGAGCGCAGGCACCATGTTCTGTTCCCTGAAGGTGGCAGGAGGCCGCTGCCCAGCACCTACCGGAAAGCCTGGAGGAAGGTGTCAAACAGGGTGACCTCCAACAGCGTGGTTGCCAGGACTCCTGTGCAATGCCGGAAAAAGTTCAACGACCTCATTCGGGTTGTCAGGGTGAGTACCCTTTCCAGTGTCCTCCTCATCCCTGCATGTGCACCTCAGTTTATGGGCAAAGGGACCTGAAAGCCCTAATGGCCAGCCCTCATCCAGCAGCTATGGGACTGTCATGAAAATCACTTGCACATTCAGCACTTTACACACTGTACAAGCTATTCGACCATGGGAAGCAGTACAGCCAAGATCAGGGCTTCACACTGTCAGGGCTAGTCCACCATGGGAGGCAGTGCAGACAAGATCAGGGCTTCACACTGTCAGGGCCAGTCCACCATGGGAGGCAGTGCAGACAAGATCAGGGCTTCACACTGTCAGGGCTAGTCCACCATGGGAGGCAGTGCAGACAAGATCAGGGCTTCACACTGAACTTAGAGGCTGTCCTTTCTCTTGCAGGCCAAGGTGGCGCACAACCGGAGGAAGCAGTGTGAGACCGGGGGAGGCCGTCCTGACCTCAAAGAGCTCTCCGACCTCGACCAGCGTGTGGAGCGCATTATGGCAGGCCGGCTGATTGGCCCCATCGCCAGTGGAGATGCCGACCCTGTTCTGGGCCCCAATGGTAAGGGCATCACCTTTTTGACCTCTCTCTTTCCACTTGCGCCTTAGAACAGCATCCTTTGCCACTGTCCGACCAATGCAGTGCATGGCAGCACTCATGCCCCCCTCGCTGCTGCCCTGTCCTCACTCTAAAGCAACTCTTGTGCCTCCCTGCTTTCAGATGGTGAATCGCCAGGTGAGGAGGCGGGCCCTCAAGCTGCCACTGTCAGTGATTCAGAATTCGAGGAGGAGGAAGAGGAAGCCGGCCCATCAGTGCCACCCTCAGCCGAGGCAGCCCATGGCGATGAAGGGGACACGTCTTCCCTGGAGGGGAGCCAGGGGGAAGGGTCGAAGGAGAGTGAAGCTCCGGGGCCCAGCTGCCTGCAGCAACACGGGAGGGGTGGGGAAGCTCGGCGGACTTCTCCCCAGAGGGTGAGTGCGGCCTCCAGTCCTGCGACGGTGAGCGCAGAGGAGGTGCGGCTCCTAGAGGAAATGGCCGTCCAGGCTGAGCGCAGGCACACTGAGCTCATGGCTGCAGTGGCAAGGATGCCTGACTCCATAGAGTCTCTGTCAAGGAGTGTGCAGGAATTCGGAGCAGCACAGGCCAGGAGTCTGCAGGACTTCGCGGCAGCACAGGCGGCTTCTAGCCAAGTGCTCAGTCGTGCCGTCCATTCACTGGCTGGTGTCATGCGGACACAGACCAGGGCCACACGGGCACTAACTGCTGCCACCCTCGCTGGATCGGCCAGGCATCGCCAGGGCACTCGCCACGCAGCAGCAGCCCAGCAGTCTGTCCTTCAGCAGTTTGCTGCGCATGCTGCAGTGCTGGCCCGTGCGAGTGCCAATGCCTCAGGCGACCAGGGAGTACCTGTGATCTGTCAGGTTGGCACCATTCCTGCAGCCGACACTGCCACTCCTCCATTGCAGCTGCCACCAGCCGCTGGACAGACTGCTACCGCTCAAGCAGAGTTGGAGCAGTCAGCAGCCGGCCCCTCCAGGGCCAGAGCTGGTCCAGGCCGACCCCCAAGGGCATCTGCCGTCTCGCCATCTGACCCTCAGCAGCCTTCCCCCAGCCTTGCTGCAGCCACTGGGGTTCCATTGAGGAGGAGCTGCAGGGCGGGCAGGGGCCAGTCACGGATGCGAAAGGCATCACCCTCGCAGGGCAAAAAGTAGAAGGTCTGGCCAAATGCTTTGTGTTTGTTGAAAGGCCGAGACTGGTGTAGTTGTCTTTTTTTTGAAAGGCCGACACTGGTGTATTTCTTTTTTTGGAAAGGCCGAGACTGGTGTATTTCTTTTTTTTGAAAGGCCGAGACTGTTCGTTTTGTGTTTTTGGAAAGGCCGAGACTGTTCGTTTTGTGTTTTTGGAAAGGCCGAGACTGTTCGTTTTGTGTTTTTGGAGGGGGCGTCTCTCCATTAGTTTGTAATGTGGGAAGGGCAGAGGTTTCCAAGTAATAAATGTTCTTAAATCGCACTGCCCATGCTTTATTTTGGAAGTCCTGGTTGCCCTGCTCGGCTGAGGGCTTGTGGAGCGGCTACATTCATCTGGTGACATTGGCACAAGCCATTCCCTGAGAGGGGGCCTAGAACCGACGTTCAATAAGCTGCCGACGGGCGGCCCTTGCACTTTCTGCCTCCCTCCTGTGCTGGTCCTCCTCCTCCTCCTCCTCCTCAGGTGGTCCTCCAATCTCTGGTGGCAGTGGCTGAGTCCTGCGGATAGCCAGGTTTTGCAGCATGCAGCACACGACCACGAAATGGGAGGCTCGCTCCGGCGAATATTGTAGGGCTCCTCCGGAACGTTCCAGACAGCGGAACCGTTGCTTCAGGACGCCGATTGTTTGCTTAATGATGTTCCTGGTTGCTTGATGGCTGTCATTGTATCCCTCTTCAGCAGGGGTGCTGGGCGCACGGAGCGGGGTTATCAGCCAGGTACACAAAGGATAGCCTTTGTCCCCGAGAAGCCATCCTCGTGGGTGAGGCTGGGCCTGGAACATGTCTGCCACAGAAGTCTGGCGCAGGATGAAGGCATCATGGCTGCTGCCTGGAAAGCGGGCATTGACAGCTAGGATGAGCTGCCTGTGGTCACACACCAGCTGAACGTTGAGCGAATGGTAGCCCTTCCCGTTGCGGTAATCCTCGGCATTCACCAGAGGTGCCCGCAAAGCCACATGCGTGCAGTCAATGGCGCCCTGCACCATGGGGAAGCCCGCTAATGCTGCAAAGCCCATTGCACGCTGTTGCTGCTTGACAAGAGCCATGGAGAAGGAGATGAACTGACGTCTCCTTCTGAAAAGGGTATTGGTCACCTGGCGGATGCAGCAATGCACAGCGAACTGGGAGATGTTGGAAATGTCCCCAGTAGCGGATTGGAAGGAGCCGGTGGCATAGAAGTTGAGAGCCACCATCACCTTCACTGCCACCGACAGAGACGTCCTGCTCCTCAGATGTGGCTGCAGATCACCGCCAAGCAGGTGGCAGATCTCAGTGACCACCGCCCTTCAGAATCGCAGCCTCTGAACACACTGCTCGTCAGACATGTTCAGATAGGAGAACTGCTGGCGGTGTACCCTGGGTGGGTAAGGCCTCCTTTGCCGACGCCTGTTGCCCCCTCTCCGTCTGGCCATGACTGCCACTCTCTCACGGCGTCTGTGAGCCCTTTGAATGCAATGGAGAAGGCTAGCGTTTGCACCCATTGCAGCCCCCATTATATGTTTGCAATCAATGATATGACACTGAAGGTAAAGACAAGTGGAAAGCTGTGGCCTGAAGCCACAAGTACCTGTGCGAGTGTTGAGCCAAAGCAGAAAGCTCTCTACCTTTGTCTCTCTGCAAAGATCCGTCTCTCAAAAAGAAGGCGTGCTGCAAAATGGCTGCCTTTTCTACTGCAGGAGGAGTGCCCTTTAATTTGCACGCCCCGCATCGACTGAGAACCGTTCCCCTCTACCAGTCGCTAGGGGCGCCAGGCGCACAATAGGGTGGCGCCACTTAATTTCCGGTTTGGGGCGAGCAAAGGGCGTTGCACGATGAAATGACGTCAGGATCTGCGCGCGCAGCTGAGCGCGCGCAAAGGCTTTGCGCCGCCGCTAAATCTTTAGTGAAGTTGGGGAGAGGCGCAGATCGCGCTGCGCCCGGCCGCTAGCCGCCTAGCGCCCAACATCTCCTCCTCCTAAGGCGCTACCGGCTGGCGCAAACAACTGACTTTCTAGGCCATTGTCTTAAAATTCTCATCAATTCCAGTTCCAATTTATTGCCCATATCTTGTCTCTCTGTATCTTTACTGTATTACTTTTATTCCTTTCCTTTAAGAATTCCATTTTCCTGCATGATCCACTTTTGATTGTTATTTTTGAAAGGTTTTTTCCCCTGAAGATTTATAAAGTCAGTATATTGCATGGATATCTGTCACATTTTGGGAATTTTTTGTTCAGTTTTTTCCCCAGAGAAAGGAATTTCTGATTGCGTTATATTTAAAACAAAGTAAATTTGCAGTTTGGTTTTTTAAAAAGCCTCTTTGACATTGTATTAAAACCAGATGAACCAGTTTGTGGCATGCCATAACTCAGTCAATTTCAAACTGATACAGTTAGGGTCAATTGTTTCATCCCAGGCCCAGTAGAATTTACTATATTACTCTGTATATTTACGCTGTCTGCGAAATGAAACAGCTTAATGATTCATATCTGGTCTTGTCTCACCAAATATTTCTCAGTCTGTCTTTGAAAAAATTAGGGAAGCGAACATGCAGAAGACACGGTATCCAGTTCAGATCACAAGGCAGACATATTTTTACACCACTGGGTTACATTATCATATAGAATCATAGAATCGTACAGCACAGAAGGAGTCCATTCGGCCCAAAGAGCAATCCAGTTAGTCCCAATTCCCCCGCTCTTTCCCCATATCCCTGCAATTATTTCTCCGTCATGTATTTATCTAATTCCTTTTTGAAGGCTATTACTGAATATGTATCCACCACTCTATCGGGAAGTGCATTCCATATCTTAACCACTCGTTGCGTAAAATAGTTTTTCCTCATGTTGCTTCTGGTTCTTTTGCCAATCACCTTAAATCTGTGCCCTCTCATTATCGACCCTTCAGCCATTGGAAAAGGTTTCTCTTTATTTACTCTATCTAAACCATTCATAATTTTAACCACTTCTATCAAATCTCCACTTAGCCTTCTCTGGTCCAAGGAGAACAAGCCCAGCTTCTCTAGTCTATCCACATCACTGTAATCCCTCATCCCTGGAACCATTCTAGTAAATCTCTCTGTATCCTCTCCAAAGTTTTCATGTCCTTCCTATAGTGTGATGCCCAGAATGATATCCGAGTCAGTATGGGCACACTATCCTGAATGTAAGATGCTCAGACCAATTTTTGGGAATGACCAGAAACACTAAGTAGAAGAGAACACCTAAAACAGACCCGGAACTTGTACCATATCTAACCATTTGGATCCTGAATTTGAATAAACTTGTCCAGCTGTCGTATTGATGTCCGCCTCTGGATCGTAATTGGCAGGCTGAGGAATATGGGTCTATGGTAGCACTTCTGCAAAAGGGATTCCTTCAGAAATAAAAGCATGCAAAAGTTTGCCTTATTGTTAATGAGCTGAGTATTAGTTCCTTAAGTTACAGCAAGTTTTTGTTTAAATGTAGATTTGGTTGTCTTCCCAAAGAAACAGAAGTTATTTTCTGTGACTCCACTACTGCTCCAGCGCTTCACTCGACATAATTCTCACGGGCAATAAATGCTGGCATTATCAGCGATGCCCACATCCCATAAAACGAATAAAAACATTTTTTTTAATTTGAAAATAAGAACATAACATTAGAACATAAGAAATAGGAGCAGGAGTAGGCCATTCGGCCCTTCGATCCTGCTCCACCATTCAATGAGATCATGGTTGATCTTCTGCCTCAACTCCATTCACCGGCCCTATCGCCATATCCCTTGATGCCCTTACAAGTCAGAAATCTATCGACTTCTGTTTTGAATATGCGCAATGACTGAGACTCCACAGCCCTCTGGGGTAGAGAATTCCAAAGATTTACCACCCTCTGTGTGAAGAAATGTCTTCTCATCTCAGTTCTGAATGGCCTACCCTTTATCCTGAGGCTGTGGCCCCTGGTTCTAGACTCCCCAGCCAAGGGAAATATTCTCCCAGCATCCATCCTATCAAGCCCTGTAATAATCTTGTATGCTTCAATGAGATCCCCTCTCATTCTTCTGAATTCAAGAGAATACAGGCCTAGTTTACTCAATCTCTTCTCATACGACAGTCCCGCCATCCCAGGAATCAATCTCGTGAACCTTTGTTGCACTCCCTCTATGGCAAGTATATCCTCCCTTAGGTAAGGAGACCAAAATTGTATACAGTACTCCAGGTGTGGTCTCACCAAGGCCCTATATAATTGGAGTAAGACTTCTTTACTCCTCTACTCAAATCCTCTTGTAATGAAGACCAGCATAACATTTGCCTTCCTAATGGCTTGCTGCACCTGCACATTCACTTTCAGTGACTCATGTACAAGGACACCCAGGTCCCTTTGAGCATCTGCATTCCCCAATCTTTCACCATTTAGGAAATACTCTGCCTTTCTGTTTTTTCTGCCAAAGTGGATAACTTCACATTTATCCACATTATATTCCATCTGCCATTTCCTCGCCCACTCACTGAGCCTGTCAAGATCCCCTTGAAGCCTCTTCACATCCTCTTCACAACTGACACTGCCACCTAGCTTTGTATCATCAGCAAATTTGGAAATGTAACATTTAGTCCCCTCATCCAAATCATTGATATAGATTGTGAATAGCTGGGCCCCAAGCACCGATCCTTGTGGTACCCCACTACTCACAGCCTGCCATCTTGAAAAAGACACGTTTATCCCTACTCTTTGTTTTCTGTCTGTTAACCAATTCTCAATCCATGCTAGTATATTACCCCCAATTCCATGTGCCCTAATTTTGTTCACCAACCACTTGTGTGGGACCTTATCGAAGGCCTTCTGAAAATCCATATACACCACATCTACCGGTTCCCCTTTGTCTACTCCACTAGTTACATCCTCAAAGAACTCCAATAGGTTTGTCAAACAGGATTTCCCTTTCATAAATCCATGTTGACTCTGCCCAATCTTACTATTAGTTTCTAAGTGCCCAGTTATTGCATCCTTTATAATAGATTCCAGCATTTTCCCAACTACTGATGTGAGGCTAACAGGTCTGTAGTTCCCCGTTTTCTCTCTCCCTCCTTTCTTAAATAGCGGGGTTACATTTGTTATCCTCCAATCTGCAGGAACCGTTCCAGAATCTATAGAATTTTGGAAGATGACAACCAATGCGTCCACTCTCCAAATGGCCACAGACATGTGTGAGCATGCCAAATTTGTGATGTTCCCAAATTTCTGGTCATTAAATTCCAATTGACACTCCTATTGAGCGAGATGCTGAGCCAGGATTGGAGACTCAGAACATTTACCCCATTATTTTTGGAAATGCCACTCTTATTACAAATAAACATTTTAATAATAAGTTTTAATCTTAAGACCTTAGGCTATCTCTTACCCACGGAAGCAGACGGTAAAGTACAGTAAAACCTATAATGATAGAATGGAGCTGAAGATCATCTGAGTATTCTTTTTATGGCTCTAGCTGTTGTCAGAATGAACAATTAAAGTTCATGACTCATTCATAGCACAAACTCAGCAGTTGTTGGAATTTTCTGAACAATAGCATGTTGCCATGTCATATTGTACAGTGACAACCTGTAATTAGAGGTGACTCAGTCTAGTTGTAGTTGATTTTCATCCACAACAATTATGGAGTATATGATTAAACTGTTGGCACTTTGCTGCAGTTTTCAGGAGTGTTGGTGTGTTTATAAAAGAAACTGATAATTTGGCTGCTACTGATGGCATGTTGTTTGCAGCAATGTATATTTAAGAAAAAAAATCATTCATAATGTAACAAAGAGTATTTAGTTTAAAAATATAGAGGATTAAATTCTGGTTACAAGCGTTTGCCAATCAAATAAATGCTAAGCAGGGACATCTATTGGTGGATGTATTTACAGTGAAATATCTGCATTGAAAAATATGGCAATGCTTGCATCAAAACAGTCATCTGCTGTTAAAAGTCTAAAAATGGCCGTTCAAAGCCATAAGGAAATCTGCAATATAAATTCATAGCTGGACCCAATCACCGTGCAACTTTCCTCAAACTGATCTGACCTGAACACAGCTGGTCTATAGGTAGTACTTTGAGCTATCACTCAAGGAATGGAACATTCGGAGAATCCTACAATGGAGCTACTGCTGGTGATGTTATCGTATGCGCTTATACCAAGTTCATCTTTCTGCTATCTCTCCACTATTTTAACAGAGGTATTAACTCTGGGGTTGTTCTCCATGGAGCAGAGAATACAGGGAGAAATTTGTATGAGTGTGATATGTACCATCAGTGAGAGTAATTTCTTCATGCATGCCTTTTAACTTTATGGTGCCTACCATCATACTGTCACATCAAAAGTATGGGAACACAGGCGCAGAACCAGAAGGAGAAGATGTTATTCCAGTCACCAGTCGCCTGTCATTTCAATTCACCGTTCCATTCCCACTCAGACCTCACCGTCTGCGGCCTCTTGCATTGTTCCACGGAAGCTCACCGTAAACTCGAGGAACAGCACCTCATCTTCTGATTAGGCACTTTACAGCCTTCTGGACTCAATATCGAGTTCAACAACTTCAGATCATAACCTCGGCCCCTATTATATTTTTATATTTTTTATCCACACTTTTGGTTTGTGACTTTTCCCTTTTTTTCTCTCTCTCCCACATGACAGCTGTCTCTCACTCTGTCAGCGCATTTCACACTTCATCTAGAGCCATTGTCTGTTTCTTTACCTGTCCTATTACTATCTCGTCTCACCTTGAATATCTCTTAATGTCTCTTCTTTCATCCCAGACCCCATTTCCCAGCCCCCAAACTGCCTTTTGTTTCATTTCCTGCCTTTTCTCTCAGTTCTGTAGAAGGGTTTCGACCCGAAACGTTGACTCTATTTCTCTTTCCACGGATGTTGCCTGGCCTGCTGAGTTTTTCCAGCATTTTCTGTTGTTATTTTGTTATTCTAGGCCTGCCCTACAGACTGTCCAACCATGAATGTAGTGAGAAGCAGTGATAGAGGAAGTTGAGGCTTTCCAATGAGATGACTTTAGCATCTCCTCAGTAATTTGGACTATGTGGCCTATGGTTGTCAAAGTTGCTGTGGCTGTGAATGTCCATATACCTCTATTTAAGCATCAGGTTACATAAGCCAAAGAATCATGTTCACCTGTATAACAGTAGCGGCAAATGCAGGACTTGCAAGGGGCATAACCTAATCCATATTTAATCCTTTGCTGCTTTCCTAAGATTCCTGATTTTTATATACTACATGGATGTTGGATTAAAAGCACCATTAGTAAATACAGTAGCATATCTCAACAACAATACAACTTGCATTTATATAGCACCGTTAACATAGTAAAACATCGCAAGGTGCTTAACAAGAAATGATTTCATCCTGTCAATGTTTAGGTAATGCACAAAAGAAGAATCCTTCACATGAGTTAACAGTTCCCCGGTTCTATACAGGATTGAACTCTTTCTCATTTGCCAGCTGTATCTGAACAAGATAATTGGCTGCAAATTTGTTTGTTGCAGATATGGATTGTACCATGGGAAAAAGCTACATGATCAAGATCTTCAGAGCAAGATCACTGATATAGCCTGAGGCACTGTTATAGAAGACAGATTCTCTTCCCAGGATTATTTAGGTGGAGGGTTGAGGCGGAAAGAAAGAAAGACTTGCATTTATATAGTGCATTTCATGACCTCAGGACATCCCAAAGAGCTTTACCACCAATTAAGTACTTTTTGAAGTGTAGTCACTGTTACAATGTAGGAAGTGGCATTCAATTTGTGCACAGCAAGGTCCCAAAAACAGCAGCGAAATAAATGAGCAGATCATCTGTTTTAGGTGTTGATTGAAGGGTCAATGGTGGCCAGGAAACCAGGAGAACTCATCTTCTCTTCTTTGAATAGAGCCATGGGATCTTTAACATCCACCTAAGAGGGTAGACAGGGACTTGGTTTAACGTCTCATCTGAAAGACAGCATCTCCGACAGTACAGCACTCCCTCAGTACTGCACTGAATTTCCAGCCTAAATTTTGTGCTCACGTTTCTGGAGTGACACTTGAACCCAGAACCTTCTGATGCAAAGGCAAGAGAACTATCATTGAGCCAAGGTTGAAACCTTGGTTAGCAGAGAAACATCAAAAATATTGTACACGACATGCTCTGTAATATGTCAGAGCATTTACAACAACAACAGCAACTTGCATTTATATAACGCCTTTAACCTGAAATGTCCTAAGGCGCTTCAAAGAAGCATTATCAAAATAATTTTGAGACCAAGCCACATAAGGAGATATTAGGACAGATTGGTCAAAGAGGTCGGTTTTAAGGAGTGTCTTAAAGGAGGAGGGAGAGGTAGAAAGGCGGAGAGGTTTAGGTAGGGAATTCCAAAGCTAAGAGCCTAGGCAGCTGAAGGCACGGCCGCCAGTGGTGCAGCGATTAAAATCGGGGATGAGCAATAGGCAAAATTGGAGGAGTGCAGAGATTCTCTCTC